>NW_007579529.1:33639-101139 GCF_000690725.1 Stegastes partitus | reverse complement strand
AAGAGAGCCACCTTTGTGACACTGAAAATTCTGACTTTAGGTTTAACATACCTGCTAACACACCAATCTACAGCCCTCTGGATACAAGCTCATTAACAGTCAAACGTGGACAGGTCTACTGGCACCAGAGTGACATATTTTACAAACACAGAGCAAACCATAAAACTACAACGTTGGAGAAATATGAAGATTTTAAACAAGTGATGAAGACTAAAAGTTACACAGCTGCAGAGGGAAAACTGACAAAAACCTGCAGACTGTGTGAATGTTAACAGGCTTATCGACATCACTGTCAAATGATTAGGGCATGAGTAGATCTTCCGATAATTACAGCTGTGTATTCTATTAAATTAAGTTTTCTTCTGGCGTGTCAGAAAGATTCAGGTTTATTGTTTCAGCTGAAAATCGTTTGCTGCTCTAGAAACTTTCAGAACCTTCCACTTTCAAAAAGAATTGCTTGGTCATTAGGCAGTGTCTGAATAGACGTTAATCTGTTATCTCAAACGTAACCCGCATTGGAGCAGATTAGGTGTTCAGTTAGAAAACCCAGGGTTAAACCTGAAGTCACCACCTCCTCTTTTAATCCTCCTTTGTAGTAGAAACCTCTTGTAAGCTGAGTGCTCACAACCTAAATACCAAACACAGCCCTGAGGTTGGTCAGTTCTGTCTTTCTATTCCATAAAACTATAACTAAGGAACAGCTATTGGGCTGTAAAAACCTAAAACATGGAGCAAATTGTGGGGAAAGTCATGTGGATGGACTGGAAATGTGAACCGTGTGCTTCAAAGTGGTCCAATGTGAATCCCCCGGTGTGTGATGATCACACCTCAGGTATGTGGACGAGCATTCTTATCTCGGTTTACAGCAAATTTTTTCTTCTAACAGAAACATACTGTTGGAAAAAACGAATTAAGAACATTTTTGAGATAAAAGGCGTCAAATTGATGTGTGCACAATGTCTAAACAAAATACTGGAAGGCAGATCACTTCTTACCGCAATCACAAATGCAGTATTAATAGTGCTTTCATGCATATCTCACCGAGAACATTTACAAGACTTATTCTTTTTTAATACCATGCAGTGTAAATACGCTGGATTTTATCATCGTTTGAGGTTTTTCTTGGAGTTTTCTAAGCATTTTTGACATAGCTTAAAGCATTTTTCTGGGTTTCCATGGTTCAGGATCTTCTAACAACAACAAACTGGTGGAAATAACTGATTTGAGAGTAATTTTTTTAGGTTAAGATCATCAAATTGACATGAACAGAACAAGGCAGCAGAACAACATCCACAAAAATGTGCACCCAAGGGTCCAAGTTTTTGGACTTTTTAGCTTTTGGAGAATATGTTCCAGCTCAAAGAGAAGTTTTTAGTGAACTGTAAGTGTATTAATAATGACTGCATTGCTTTTGTGAGTGCTTATCTTTGAATATTTGCAATGCTTTGGTCAATTCCAGTTATTTTAAACCATGCAGAATAAATAACCTTGATTTTGTCATGGTTGTAGGTTTTTCTTGCAGTTCTTATAAACGTTTTTTTACGTGAATTTATCACATGTTTCTGGGTTGTCGTGTTTCAGGATCTTCTAACAATAACAAACTGGTGGAAACAGCTGATTGGAGAGGAATTTTTAGATTAAAATCATGAAATTGACATATACAGAGCAGGGCAGCAGAAAAACATCTCGTCTTACTGCGGTTCAAGATGCAACATCTTGAGAAAACTTGAACTCAGGAGCCCCAGTTTTTGGACTTTTCAGCTTTTGGAAAATATGTTCTGGATCAAAAAGTGTATTATAACGGCTGTATTGCTTTTGTGAATGCTTTTCTTAGAATATTTGCAGCAATTCTTGTTATTTTAAACCTTGCAATATAGATACATTTGATTTGTTTTTGTCACTGTTTACGTTTTTTCTTGTAGTTCTTGTTCTTTTCACAGCTTACAGCATTTTTCTGGTTTACCATTTTCTTCTACAGCAACAAACTGGTGGGAATAAGTGAGTTAAGAGCATTTTTGAGACAAAAATCTGCACATTTAAATGTACAGAACAAGGTAGTGGAACAACATCAACTTTGAAATGCAACACCTTAAGAAAACCTGCACCTTGTAAGTCTCCTGTGACCGTGTGCAGGTTTCCCAGTTTCACATTCATGTACAAACGAACTGGTTTCAGCATCTGCTCGTCCTACATGTTCGGGTCAGAATTAATGAGCTGTGCCTCAGATCCTTGTATATTATTTTGGTGCTCCGAGCTCGAATTCCTTGAGCACGCTCAGTTTGTGTGTACATAATCTTTAGCCACTTAATATTTTAAGACGGTTCATCGGGCCTTTTTCCAGCGGCGGCTTCTGGTGCTGCCGCAGAGGTCGGCCAAGTTCCTCTCATACTCATCAGCCATGTCCAGATATGATTTACGGTGTTTATATGAATGCTCCGCACAAGAACGACGACGTGCAAATAAATCACTGCCAGCTGATTGTATTGACTCGAAGGAGCGTTACGTCAGAAGTGCCACTGAATCCACAAACACGCAGCGGATTGGGCCCGTTGGCGCTTCCCACAATCAGCCTGGAAACATCGCCAATGTGCCACCGGTGACCTCTTAGAGTTAATTTCCCTGAACCTTCCCTCTTTTCAAAGTTAAAGGCTCTGAAAGGCAACTCTGAGGAGTGACGAGGCAAAGTTGGGGAAAAAAGTGAGTCGCGGGGGGGAATTAAAAGTGCATTTGAAGCCCGGGCTCTGAAGTTCACACCAAGACGATCAACAAAGCGCTCTGGTGATAATTAGCAGGACAGAAACGCTGCTGCTGCTTGTTTGTCTCTTGGCGAAACCACAAAGCAACACCTGTTCGCTCGTTACAGACAGACCACCTGTCAGCGAGGAGGACGACCCTGAAACACAACATACCTGGACCTCTATGAAAAAGAACTGGTCCGCTCACAGAGTGGCTGTGAGTTTATTCAGAGAGGTTCACATGAAGGACAGACATAAAGTCTGAGGAGGGAGCTGCTGAGAGAAAACACAGTTGCTTAACATTTCCAAGAATTAGAAAAGTCAGACTTACTTTGAGTTAAAATGACCCCGTGGGTTTTAGAAAGGCACGAGACACATTTTGTCTTACAGCTGGTGGTTTGTACTTTCCACTTGAGGTGTCTGTAGTCGTTGAATGGAATCCTTTAGAAATGGGAAACTGATTGTTTCCACCCAACTCATCAGCAGAAGTCTTTATATCAGTCTTGCTGCCTTCTCATTATTGTTGCTAGTGGTAGTCTCGTTCTGTAGTAGAGAATGGTCCGACTGCACCTCATTATTATTCTGCTGCAGCGTAAAAAAAAAAAACGTTCTGGCTTCAATGGCTCCAGTCCACTTCCTGAGACCAACATGTTGGATTACTGGTGCTGAAATGTTCCCTGTGGGACTTTCCTGGAGGTCTTCAGCTCCTGAACTGAGAGCAGCTGATGGCAGCCTTGACAGGAACGAAGCTGAAGATTTAGTGTCTGTGGTGTGTTTGTGTGGTTTGGCTGGAGGTCCACTCTGTGACGGGAGAAGAACTAAATGTACGTTAACTCATCTTTTTGATCAGCTGATTGCATTTTGGACCTTTATTGTGCCGCAAACATGAAAGTTGTAGCAGATATATAAAAGTCTTTTGAACTGCTCCATTGAAACACCTGCTGCTAAACAATGTACAACAATGATAAAGTGACTTTTATTGTATTTGTGGTTACAATTGCATTAAGATTGAATGGTTTTCCTTGTTTTACCTGCCGTAAATCAATCCTTTCAGGTGTAGAGTCCAGAGAAACCAGCATGATTTATCTGTACTAAGACGAGACTCTATGAACAAATGTGACCTGTGAGGCGTCATCTGAGTTAGCATCGGGAATCTGCAACATCCTACAACATTATACAGTTTCAGCTTTAGCCAGACACACAGACAAATAGGCTGTTTTCCAACATACTCACAACGGAAAAGTAGCTCAGCATTCTTTAAGTTACAGCACATTTGTTTGCACTGCATTGTCTTATGACAGCATTCACACAGTGAGTACATTACCTGGAAAAGTAGGTAACTGACATCTGATTTGCACACTGACATTCCGGTCAGCCAACAGTAACAAGCTAGCTAGCTTTTCAGCAAATTTACAGTATTATATTTTGAGTAAAACAGGTTATAAATGACAGAATTTCAATTTATTTTGCTGCATTTTTATTTTTTATTTTTTTAATTGTCTACTTTTTAACTTTGCTGAAATCTCAAATGAAAAACTGGGCACATCTCTGTTTAATTATGAATTTGAATTAATCACACTTAGATATCAACACATAAAGACAGCCCTTTTTAATCATGCATGAGCAATTGCTAATTTCCAGTGATTAGTCTTATACAGTTGTAAAACTGAAGCATAATTGTCTATTAATGAAATTTAGTGCATAATTTTTTTTTTAGAAAAAAAGTACACTAATGCACAGCCTACGATATTTCTAATACTTTAACGTGATATCAAGGTATTGCATATAAGTAACATATCATGTCCCGCATTTTAAGTGTCACTTTGCGGCATTAAAATAACACGCAAATATGCAAAACGGTTACAGTAATGTTAAGGTCGGGGAAAGGTGTCATCTGTCGCTACCACATGACACGCTGAATGCAAAAAAGTCATCTGAGTTACTTGATGTGTTATTCACACACATTTGTCTCCTTTTAACGCTTTATCTAGTCTTTTGTGTATTTTAATGCACCTTGTAACTCCAGTTTGAAAAGGTGTAACAGATATAAAGTTTGTTGTTTTCATGACACCAGGCCTTGCTTAAATTGAGACTGAAGGAAGTACTGTGCTTCATTTTCCTCCATAAATCTGCAGGTTGCATGAGGCCTTTAACAAGTTACTGCCTAAAGCAACACAAATAACACTATTCAAGGTTGTATATGCGTCCGCTTTATGGCTGGCAGTCAGTTTAGTTGTATATAAAGAAGGCGAAATCTTAGTTGGATGTCAGCGTGTGAGGATGTGGCTATTTCCTGGAGGCAGAACAGTTCAACCCCCCTACATCAAACTTCAATGAGGTCAGTGACAGTAAAAGTTTGCAAGACTCTGCTCACAGGTCCACAAAAGATTCCCGTATTAACTCTTGTCCAAGGCAGACTAAAGTTTCCAGAACCTGCCCTCTACATAAAGATTTATACTGAGAGGAATTGCTTGGAGCCAAGTGCAACAGGAGTTCTACAAAGATGGAGGGAAAAAAGCGACTTCTTCTAGAACTTCTGTGCACGTCTGATCTTTTTTCACCTCTGCTATAAGAACAGAAACAGATCTGCCGGTCAAAGGTTTACAAAGACTCTTCTCTTTGTTCTGATGGAACATCCATTTTTTCCCACCGAGAAAATCTCTCCTGAAGATATTTACACATCAGACGTAGATCTTTTACCTTTAAGTGGTCCCTGGGTGGCCGTGGGACGGAGGACACCAGATAAATCTGCTCTGTTTTTCCTCACAGGAAGCAGTCGGACTGATCTTCTCTAATCCATTATCCACCTCTGCATCTGGCCCACCCCCGGGCCGCCATACATCTTCATTTGGACCTTTCACTGGGTCCGATCGCACACTTGAACCCTCGGCATGGCGCTGCACTCGCACACTAAACAAAGGCCCCGACAGTCCAAGATTAACACGTGTCCTTATGCGGCCTCTTCGTTTTCTTTTTCTCTTGATTAACTCCTGATTTTGACCAGAGGAAAACACTCTTTCATCAGTGAGTTTACGTTTAAAAACGCAGCTTTTCAACGTCCTCCTGCTTCAGGTTCACATCACGTCTCAGACTTCAGCTGATTTATTGTCCGGTTTTCGAAGCTGCAGAAGGGAGCTCACATTTTAAACAATCAACCGAGAAGAAATAAAATTGACTGTTCGGCGACCTTAAAGTCTTTTGCACGCTTGTCTCCTGTTCCATCTGCTTTTTGCTCCAGCGTACGAGTGGATTTCTTCAGGAAAAATACGGTCTGACTGGGTGCTGTTAACTTTACAGTACTTCTGCCGTCTCTTTTGAGCATCGGGCAATGTTTATGGTGTGACTGCTGTTTTTCAGAGTCGTCAAATAGACTGCAGAGCACAACCGGTTGTATTTAAACAATTTCTGCAGAAGAGTAGAGATTGCAGCGGTTAATGCTGTCGCCACACAGCAAGAAGCGTAAGGTTTGAACCTGCTGTTGTCATTCTACATGGGGTTTGCGTCTTCTTTCTGTGCTTGCATGGGTTTCCTCTGGGTGCTGCAGCTTGGTTGAGTGTGCATGGTTGTTCCTCTCTTTGCTTTGATCTACAGTGGACTGGTTGTTTCCCGCCTTTTCCCAAAGTCCAGAACCCTGATGGATGGATTTCCTGTTTTAGGTCAGTTGGGATTACCAAAATTATTTCTGTTTGCTAAACGGCAGAATAATGAGAGAGAGAATTTTTTTGAGATTTTTTATTACTTTCTTCAAAGTCAAAAGTTTACATCCACTAAGATGCCTTCTAACTATTTGGGAAAGCCCAGATGATGATGTCATGGCTTTGGAAGCTTCTGATTGGTTAATTGACAACATTTGAGTTAATTGGAGGCACACCTGTGGATGTATTGTAAGGCACACCTCAAACACACTGCTTCCTTTTGTGACAACCTAGAAAATCTAAAGAAATCAGCTGAGATATGAAGAAGAGAACTGTGGACCTCCACAAGTCTGGTTCATCCTTGGGTATAATTTCCAGATGCCTGAAAGTTTCACGTTCATCTGTTCAAACAATTATATCAGTATAAACACCATGGGAATGTTCAACCATCATAGTGCTCAGGAAGGAGACGGTTCTGTGTCCCAGAGATGAAGTGTTTTGGTTGAAATGTTCGTATCAACCCCAGAACAAAAGCTAAAGACCTTGTGAAGATGCTGCTGAAGCTGGTCAGAGAGTCATTATCCACAGTGAAACCAGTCCTGTACCGACATGGACTGGAAGGAGACTCAGAGAGGAAGAAGACATTACTCCAGAAGAGACAGAAAAAGACAGATTACAGTTTGTAAATGCACACAGAGACAAAGAGCTTCATTTGTGGAGACATGTCCTGTGGTCTGATGGAACTAAAACTGAACTGTTTGGCCTTAATGATCATGGTTACATTTGGAGGAAAAAGGGGGAAGCATGAAGCCTGAGAACAACATCCCAACTGTGAAGCACGGGGGTGGCAGCATCATGTTGTGGGGCTGTTTTGCTGCAGGACGGACTGGTGCACTTCGCTAAATAGATGGCATCATGAGGAAAGAACATTATGTGGAAATATTGAAGCAACATCTCAAGACATCAGCAGGAAGTTAAAGCTTGGGCACTAATGGGTCTTCAGATGGACAATGACCCTAAACATACCACCAGATTAGTTACAGAGAGGCTTCAGGACAACAAAGTCAGTGTTGTGGAGTGGCCATCACAAAGCCCTGATCTCCATCCTGGAGAACATTAGTGGAGCAAGGAGACCAACAAACCTGACTCAGTTCCACCAGTTCTGTCAGGAGGAATGGGCCAGAACTCATCAGACTGTTGTGAGAAGCTTGTGGAAGGAAACCCAGAACGTTTGACCCAAAGTCATACAGTTTAAAGGCAACGCTACCAAATACTGAGGAGATGGATGTAAACGTCTGACTTTGATAGAAATTCTGTCTGTCATTATTCTGGTGTTTAGCAAATAGAAATAATGTTGGTAATCCTAACTGCCCTGAAACAGGAAAGTTGAGTCTGATTTAATGTCAGACGGTGAGAAAAGAGAAGTTTTTGTGTCTTTTTATACAGTGGATGTAAACGTCTGGTTTCAGCTGGATGTCCTTCTCTGAGGTAAATTTGGTGCTGTGGGTTTAAAGTTGGCTGCCGGTTGTAAATAAGTGAGATATCCAGTTCAGTTTTAGTCCTGAAAGACGACAGGCACACGACAGGCCAACTCTCCACCCGAGCCGTCAGCACTCCGGTCATTACTGATAAAGTTGGGTTGACTTTCATGACACGTAGGCGGGTGGAGCAGTCGTGGTGGTGGTGGGGGGGTGGGGGGGTGGATGGACAACATGCCAACGTGGCCTCCAAGAAAACTGTACGCCGCGACGGTTATGGAGATGTACTTCAAAAGAAGGGAGCAGGAGGGGCTCCGCAGCAGAATGTCAAACAAAGTAATACGACCAGGTCCAGATCTGCTGCAGCACGAAGCTCCAGTCGCTACATCATGATGTCAAACAGCAAGCAGCCGCTCGAAATACACCCGAGCTGCTGCTGGAGGAAAACACTGGACTTATGTACATGAGATGGTGTATTTTACCACACCAGCATCACAAAAATGGTACAGTACATTTGTTGTCTGATCAGTGATATGAACAGAATGAGTTTAGTAGATTTTGGTTCACATTAGCCAAACTACATAAAGAAACTTTAAAGAAAGAAAATTAATTAGCTTGTAATTAAAATCTTAAAAGTTGCACAGAAAGAGATCGTGCTCCCGTCTTGTATTGAAGTCAACATATAAAAGATTTGTTGCAGAAAAGTGACAACATTCCTTATGGCAGGTTAAACTTTCAGCATAAATGAGAAGTTTACAGTTATTACAATATTCTGCAACGTGACTGCGTTCAACAACATTTTGTTCTTAAATCTTAACTTGAAACTGCATCTTTATATAAGTTTGGTTTATTCTCTGAGCTAAAACTTCACTGTTGAAAAAAAAGCTTTTAACAATTTTTAAATGTATTTTTTAACTGATTTCATTTATTTTACTCATTTTCAGTTTTTCTACAGTAATAAATTATACCTTGTTAAATCACACAGAAAAAATACTAATTTACACGTGAACCATATAAAAGAAAAAAGAAAGGCACAAAACTGTAAATAACATCCACATCACAAATCAGTTTTTTTACAAATAGAATTTGTTGTTTTATAGTATTAGACTGTAAAATTACACTATTTTTCTTTACTGTATTTAAGTCAGAAAAAAATATTATTTTACAGTTATTTGCTGTTTATTTGAAAGAAAAAAAACATGTTAAAAGCAAAACATTTTTAATTAATCTATTTTATTTATCATTTATTTATTTATTTATTTATTTATTTATTACAGACTTTTCCTGTTTAGATGAATTACTGATAATGTCTTCTAAAATCAAACAACACTATCATGAATTTGCATGTTGACTGTAAAATTGGGGGGGAAAAACAGGCCAAAACTGTAAATAATGTTTACATTAAACATTTATATTTTTAAAATAGTAGTTCTGTATATCTGTCTTTTTTAGTTTTGTGCTCCCTGCAGCTTTTATTTCGTGCAGAGTTCAGACGACAAACCAACCAGGCCGTGAATAAAAACAGTTGAGCTCAGAAGTCCTGAGGCCTGCAGTCCACGACCTGCTGCTGCGTCGTCCTGATCCAGGGTTTACTCGGGGCCGGCTCCTCCTGCTGCCGTCTGATTAGGACATCGCTGTCACGTCATTATTTTTTGAAGATCTAAATATACACAAACAGCAGCGTCTCCTCTGCACTCGCACTATTTCTGACCCACAATGTGCTCAATCTGAGGCTCCGCTGACAGGGACAAATTTACACATCACGTCCCCGTGAGAGGACCCCGAGCGTCCACATGCCGTCTCCGGGACGATACCTGTCTTCAGGAGCCGTCCGAGGCCCGGATTCTTTGCATCGTGGTGAAGGTGAACACTCTGAGGTCAGGTTACACCTGTTCCACAGCATCAAACGCTCCTCTGCTATATACAGGCCGCTTCACACAGCTGCAGCTCAGACTAGCGCAGTTTAATACAAAAGGCCTGCAATAAACTATTTCTGTAAATAACAAAGGTGGACTAAATATAAGACGCACTGCTCACAACTAATGCACTTCAACAGTTGCAACCAAAAAACACAATTACAAATTAGTTTCTCTTCATTTTCAGCTTTGTGCAAGTAAAATGTACATAAATGTACAAAAAAAATCTGGCTGGCAGTCCACTTACAAATGATCTACTAGAAATTAGTCAATGATTAAGTAAGTTACTGTTCATATTTTAAATCTTCTAACTATAAAGTCTAAAATTTCTAAATGTATTACACAGTGTTTAAAAAAAACAAAAAAAAAGTCAATAAAGTTAAGAAATCTGGCAGCAAAGTGCCGGAAAAAAAATCTGTTCAAAATAGTAAAACACTGTAATGGTTAAAAAGTGAAAAATCTGTGAAATTGTTTGTAAAAATACGTTGTCGACATTATTTGCATATTTGGCTTGTTTTTTGTTTTTACAGCTAACATGCAAATAAATAAACTTACCAGATATTATCTGCAATTTAACAAAACAGGGAAAATCTGTAAAATCTGTTTTTTTTGTTTTTTAAAAAAAAATCTTTTCCTTTACAGTAACAACAAATATCAAATTATTTTCTTTACTAATTTAAATATAGTAAAAGAAAATCATGTATTTTACGTTAAACTGCTTTTTAAAAAAACAAAAAAAAACAAATAACTATTTGGAAAAAATGATTTTTGATGTAAACATTATTCACGGTTTTGGCCTGTTTCTCAATCAGTGTATTATTATTTTTATTTTTTGTATTTATTTTTTTTTATTTTACTAAATGTTTTCCAAAAATGAACAAAACAAGGAAAATCTGTAAAATAACAGTAAAGTGTTCAAAAAGATTTCAGGTAAAAGCTGCTTTGAAACGGCAATTATTTTATTTATTTTTTCACAGTGAACTTCATCACAATCTATTTTTTTATGACAAACTTTGGAGCATATTAGCAAAATAATTTAACTTACAAAATAACAATTTAAAAACATCAATAAATTATTCTTGTTTTTTTGTAGTTGATTTTAACAAATAATTTTTGTTAAAAATTTCTTTGATGTTGACATTATTTACGGTTTTGCCGTGATTTTATACATTTTTTAACAAATAAATGTAAATTAATACATTTTCTGCCATTTTTACTGGATATTAAATGTAGTTTACCAAAGCCAACAGTTAAAAACCTGTTGATATTTTCTTTTACAGTGTATTTTAGGCCAACTTTTACTGCTGACGTCTTCGTTTTCAGTGTAGTATTGGTGTAAAGGTTACTGGCAGCGCTGCAGCAGAGACACTGTGGCCTTAAGATTTATAGCCGAGCGTCAGATTTCACTTATTTCACGGCAGCACTGAGCGGATGTGATGAATGCGATCAGCGTTAGAGGAGACTCACGTGTTCGCACAAGTCCATCTTTACTTCACCACACAGACTCAGCTAACACAGTTTTATCAGGTAGTCTCGCTACGAAATGAAGAGTTTTTAAACATTTTATTGGTCGACTCAGCTTGTTTTAAACCTGCTTTATAAATAATATTACTGATGCCTCACTGGGGAAATTTACCAATAAGCTAGATTTGACTGACATTCTTTTATCAGTGTGGTGTGGAGCTGTGTTTGCAGTGAGTAGAAGGTTTCACAAACTAACATGGAGTCTCCAGAGCTGGTTCTTTAGGGGGGGTTGTGATTATTGTGATCAGTTGCATGTACTTCCAAACAGTTCATGTGTTTTTAAGGAAGTGTAGTGATTTCTGGTAATGAGACGATGCTTTTGATAAAGTCCCACATCAATGAAGTATAGAGTTTTTTTTTTTAATTAAATTTTGTTTTCTGCCAAAAATTAAGTATTGAGTGGTTAAATGTATGCTTTAGTTGAAGTTCTCCCTCCAGTCATTGATTAAATCCCAAAATGAGTTGCAAAGTTGCTTCTTTTCTACTTTCCTGCGTGTTTTTTGCAAATGAAAACGATCTCTTCCTGCCTTAAAATGACACAACAACTTTAGATATAACCAGAATAACACATAAAGGATCAAACACCATCGTGAGGACGTCACTGTGAAGTTCTAATATTCTTTGCTGCCTGAATCACATTCGTACTTTTTGTGTGAAAATGTTTTGTTCTGCTGTTGTTGGCTCAAAACTAGCATCAGATTTGAATGTTTTTAATATTCGGTTTTTCAAAATAGAGTTAAAAACTGTAAAATCGAACGTTTTTTGGAACAAAATCACAGTTTGAAGGAGCAACTTGATTTAGGCAGCAAACAATATGATCATTAACTTCACACTGGTGCCTTTAATTAGTCCAGGTTTGCTTTATTTTCTTACATACTGTAAGTAAAATTATGTTTTCTTGGTTTCTGAGATGTATTTGAGAAACTACAACCGCTCACACATCGGTGCCGTTGACGACATTTTAGCAATTAATAAACTCTAACTTGCCTTTATCCTAAATATGACACATCACCGCTAGAAGGAACGTTCTCATAAGGTTCCCTAAAGGTACCCGTGAGCCGAGATTGTTATTTATGGTCTATATGTAGGATTCACAGCCGTTATTATACATTTTCAAAGCAGAAATTGTGATTTACAGGCAACTATAGTCACAGTTGATGCTGATGTCAGCGGCAGCACGATATAGATACGTTTTGTTTATTGATAAAATCAAGTTACAGTACAGCAGTAAACCTCATATTCTAAGATAAGATCAGCCTTTATTGATCCCACAGAGGGGAAATGTGTGCAAAGACAGTGCAAACATTTAAAAAATGACGTATAATAATAAATATAAACCAGACTACACGTAAGTACATATTACTGCTGTGGAGCACTGACATCAGTTGTGCAGTAAATAGCTTCAAGTTCAAGGAAATGACATGTTTACAGTGTAAAAATACAGTAAAATACAGGAAACTTTGCTACATTCATATATTTCGGTGCATCTTGAAGCAAAAAACTGAATATTTTCTCCACGTTTTTGTGCGCGAGCAGACGTCTTGTTTTACTTCCTGTTCCGTGTGCGCTGAGTTTACGGAGTGTGTTTGGATCACAGATGAAGTATCAGAGTTGGGGTTTCTAGTTGAATCTGTCCGAGCTTCTCTACCTGCTTCCTGCTCAGTTCCCTGCAGACGACGGCGGCGAAACGTAGAAACGTGGTGCAACGGGAGGGCAGGAGGCCAGATGGAAGCGCCGGCTTAGCAGAGATACTATAAACTGTCCCTCGCTGCTGCTCGGCGCTGAGTGATGCAGTGACAAATGTGTGGAGGGGGAAAGGCGGTGGCACAAAAGGGACGATGACACCAGCAGCGAGGCATGAGCAGGGCAACCGAATATCAGCCGGGCGCTGGTGGCCGCGAGCTCCGATCACATGCCTCGGCGCTGAGATCGACCCGTCGAGGATCGCTGGCACGGGGAGGTGTGTCGATGTGAGACGAGATGTGGGCCGCTGGTGTAATTTATCATCCTCTCGGACCGCTTTATGTGGGTTTTATCCGACACATTCTCACTGCTGCTCCTGCTTCCTGCAGCCAAATGCTAAAAAAGAAGTCACAGTCTGATCTTTGACCTGTCAAGTGTCTGGATAAAAACACCATTTTGCACTGATTTTGAGTCATTTTTTATCTTTTTATTTGTTTAAAATTAGACAGAGAAAGTGAGAAAATGCACTTAAATCTAAATATTGATATTAATGCCATTTGCAATATTACTTTTCTGTTCCAGTATAACGTGCAATATTCCATTTTTCAGGTCCTTAATGTATTGATTATTCCTCTGAACCAGGGTTTTTGGACATTTTAACTTATTATAAGATCCCAATGTTCTTACAAAAGTCAAAGTATGAATATTTAGCGTTCTATTGTTATCTGAGGACTCACTAAAGAGATGCAACATTACTTTATTTTCAGATTAAACATCCAAGGTTGTTGTTTCATGTGCAATATTCCATTTTTCAGGTCCAAAATCTGTGGATTATTCCTTTAAATCAGGGTTTTTGTACGTCTTAACTTACTATAAGTTCTAAATAATCTTATAAAAGTTTAAATGTGAATACTTTTGCGTATTATTTTTATCTGAGGATTCACTAAAGAGATGCAACATTACTTTATTTTCAGATTAAACGTCCACGGTTGTTCCTGTTACAATTTAATGCGCAATATTCCAGGTCCTACATGTGTTGATTTATTCCTTTAAATCAGGGTTTTCGATATTTTAACTGATTATAAGATTTCAATATTCTTATAAAAATCTAACATTTTTGTATATTATTTCATCTGAGGAGTCATCAAAGGGATGAAACAATTTTCAAAACAAAAGTCTAAGGTTGTTATTTCAAGTTTCCTGCTTCAATTTCATGAGTAATAGTTCAGTTTAATGCCTGATGTTACTTTGTTACATCAGAATAACTGCCAGTATTAGTAGTATGCTAGTAGTAGTATCTTACTTTTCTATTCTAGTCTTACTTTAGCTTATTTATTTGTATCCTACTTATACCTTATTGCTTGTCTATTCAGCTCTGATTTTATTTTCTTATATTTTTGTTTTCTGAGCAATATTGTTCTCTCTATGACATCGGGCAATCTGGTCTTTATCATGTAAACTGACCTGAAATCACTCGTGTAATGCAACATAAATAAATAAAATAAAACTGAATTTAAAAGTTTTGTTTAAAAGATAACTCTCCAAGAACGTTTTCTACAGCAGAGCTTTAAAGTGCAAAGTTACTGTCAGTCACAGAGCAACAACAGCCACAGTAATGGAAAATACAGCAGGTTTAAATATACAAAATAATATCCTTTTTTTTTTTTTCCTATTTCATGTCTAAATTTGCGCCACTTGTACAAATTAACAGTTCAGTGTTCAAGGGCCAGTTAATATACGATATTTATCACATAACTTCTATATTAGTGTATCATCTTTATTTTAAATTTCTAATTTTCAAATTAACAGTATTGAACTGTATAAACAAACTGTTTAATTTCATGTGATTTAGAAAACGGATGAGTGCCACCATCCTGTGATGTCTCAAGACACAACAACACAAATATCTCTCTGATAACTTCATGTTCTGACCCTCAGGTTTGATTATTTACACTTTTGCATCTGAAATTCTATTTTTTTCCCGTTAGCTCGATGTCGGCTCTAAATATCCTCAAAAAAAAAAAAAGGTTTACGTCAATGTTTTTGATCTCAGACAACTTTTAATTAATCTGTTCAACCAACAAACTATATTTAATGACAAAATTCGCCTTTTTACCATAATCCAAAGTGTTTTTAATGCAGCTTCCTAATGATGATGATGTCCATCCAAGATTAGAATAGTCTGAATAATTCTCACTTTGCTGCTCTAAACAATGAATATGTACAATCAAAGTGTTTTTTCTGTTAAACATTTGGAAGAAAACAGTTAAAGCTTCTCATTGTAAAGCGTTTGCATCCTCCTGAGAATGTTGTTTGGGAGTAAAAAAAACATTCACCTGTGAGCATTGCAGACAACACATCACAAAACTTGGATTAATTCATGTAGATTATCTTTCAAATGTGGGTGAACTGACCCTTTAAATTCACTCAAGCTCTATTTGCTTGTGTATCTATATTTCTAGTTTCCTGTGAGGATCATTTCTGTGACAGTTATTGTGCTGAAGATTGAACGGAGCTTAAATATTAGACAAAAAACATCCTCAACAGCTCAAGCTGCATCTTCCTCTGGAGGCTGGATTAGATCAAGATGTGTCGTCTGTGTAGCTTCAAAACCGACTCCTGCCTTTTGGTTTCTAATCTAGAAGTAGAATTAAAGAGCTGTGAGACTAGTAATAAAAGGTTCTGCAAATTTAGCAGCTTGAAATGATGTTTGACATCAGAACTCAGCCATAAAATCCATAACCATGACTTACATTTCCGCTGCTTGTATTGATATTCATGTTGTTTTTAAGTACAGTTTATGAATCCGTCGTCCCACAACTAATCCTTAAATTCACTCATGAGGCTGCATTTCTACTGAATTGTGACTATTGTTCATATTTTATTGCCTGTAGATCATCAAAATGAACCTTTTTTGTGAATGTTTGCATCGACCACATGACATGCAGTAAAGTGATTCTACTGACATTTTATTCTTTTATATATTATATGCACAATTATTATATACAGTTATTTTTAGCTGTTTATTTAAATAACTGCACAACTTCTTTTACATGGTGTAGTTTCCATGGCGACCACTTGATGGCGCCCTTGAATCATTTTCCACGTTTCCTGTCAGGTTTCTGTCCTGAAATGTTCCTCACTCGGCATTAATTCATCTGTTTTTAATATATATATATATATGTGTGTATGTATGTATGTCTATACAGTCATGCAGTAATTAGTAAATGGTGATTATTGATCCAGACTTTAATCCTCGTCTGTCTGTCTCAGGGTTTTTTGCTGTTTGCAGAGAATCCCTGACTGTTGAGTTTGAACACATCCAGGTCAGACAGGCTCAGGTTTTAATGCGTTTCACCGTATTAGAGGTCAGACGGTTCTCTGTCCTCACTGCAGGTTACACAGCATCCAGGAGTTTATTCATAACTAGAAATAAGGTTTTATTTGACCCATGTGTAGCTGCACTCAGGTTTCCTGCCTTCACTCAGGGCTGCTGAGCTTTTCTCTGCGAATTAAAGCTAATTTAATCTATTTATTAGGAATATCAACGTGCAGCTTTAATGTTACTCTGCAGAGAAAAACCAACGTTTGTGTGTCGTGCAGGCGCACCGACAAGCCGACAGTCGGTTCTGTTTTCTGCACCGAAATTTAAAATCCGGGGCAAATTCTGAATTCATTTCTCGTCTTTTTAAAAAACAAAAGCAAAAAAACTTTGATCCGATAAATACACGATCGCATTTTTCATATTAAATCCAAAACTGCGTGGACAAATTGAATTTGCACGTATAGAAAAGTGTTATTTTGGGGTTTGTTTCTCCCCAATATTCACATTTACGCGAGCATTTAAAGAAAAGTCAGCGTCGGTGATAATGCGCTCCAATTTTAATGTAGTCTGACGCAATCATAATAATAATAATAATAATTATAGCATTGGAAGTGTGGGCTCTGTTTTGAAATGGAAAAGTCATAGGAAACAGTATCCATGTTAACCACAATATTTATATAATAAGAGAAATATATGTAATGAAATCCAATTCTACATGTATAGTAAAAATTACATTTTAATGTGTTTTTTTCCTGAGAGGCGAGATGTATACACGATGTAGTTATTGTATTTTAAAATATATGTGTAAGAAAATGGATCTAAAAAAAATCTATTTAAAAAATACAAACTGGGTAGGCTGAAATAAAAATCTGATGTTTGAGTTTTGTGCTTGTTTTTAAAGATAATATAATAATAATTTTCAATAAAAATAATAATGCAGATCTTATTTAATACATGCAAAATGCAAAGGAGTTTTCTCTGTAATTATTTTTATTTTATTTTTTAAATTCAGTTGAAGTTTTAAAAAAAAGAAAAAAAAAAAAAGAAAAGGATCCAGGAAGGCCACAGTTGAAAATAAAGCTATTTTATTGTCAATGCATTCAACATGATTAGATAAACTATCAAGTAGTAAATTTCCGCAAAAGGAAGAAACACTGAAACTATTCCCCACTGACACAAAATATTACACTTTGTATTTCAAATAAAACAAATTATGTACATGGTAATGTATAGACTGCATCTTAAATCAATATTATTTCATATTACATGCACTCTGAAATATAGTCTGACATAATATCCCCCGAATTTGTGTCCATATTCATCGTAGACATGAAAAAAACTTGCCGCGTTGTAAACCATGACGTGTGACTACATTTGTAATTCTTCTCTATATTTGCATTTATATGATATAAAATACAACTTACTGTACATTTACACATATTTAAATCTTCCCTTATTCTCAAACTTTTTAAGTGCTTCAATAAATAGATTCATTTTTGAAGTCAAAACGCATTTGCATACACCCAAAACATGACATTTTTGTACAGGGGGAGAAAACAGACCGAAAAAAAGGAATTCGTAGTCCAAAGTGAAAACAAGTGCAAGGGGGTGTTTTAGTGTCTTTAAGTGGCCGATCTCCGGTCGGAGCGTTTAAATCCAGGCAAATCCCTCCTTAAATTAAAGTCCCTCCGCTGTTAGTCTTTAAAAGTCAGTTATGGGAGGTCATGTGACGTGACAGGTGATGCCGCTCCCGGAAGGACTCGTTGCATATGGGGCACTTGAGTTTCTCCTCGCGCCGCCGCTTGACCAGAGGCTCCATGGAGTACTCCTTTTTGTGGTGGGATCGCATGTGGTAAACCAAGTCCGAGGTCATGCGGAAGGAGGCGTTGCACTTGGCGCACCAGTTCTGAGCCGGCAGACAGAGCGAGGTGAAGGAGGGCGGCAGCAGGGTGAGCGCCGACGGCATCTGGAGCTGGATAGGTCCGGAGTTCTTGGGCCAGAAGGCGGTGGCGTAGACGAAGGGGTTCTGCTTGGCCACGCCGCCCGGCACGGGACAGTTGGCGCCCAGCTCGGCGCCCTGCAGCTTGGCGGCGAGGTGGTCGGCCTGGTAGAGTCTGTTGGACGAGATGGTGTCGCCCACTGCCGGGTGGCAGTCCAGCAGCTTGGGCGGCATCACCAGCGGCGACACCTGGGAGAAGGAGCGCGACGGCTGGCTGAAGGCGCTCTTCCTCTCGCCGCTGCCCTGCTGACCAACGGAGGTGAAGGCGCTGCCCATGGGCGAGGTCTGCGGCGGCTGGGTCTCCGACAGAACCTGCCGGATGTTCAGGTGCTTCTCTGAGGGGTTGCTGCTCGGACGGCCTCCATCTTTGTTTTCAGAGTTGGAGCTCTGGAGGTTTTTGCTGCCGCCATGGTGTTTTAGGCCCGACTTCTTGACCTCGGTGAAGGCGCTGCGTTTGGTCTCGCTGTGTTCCGTGGAGCCCGGCGGCGAGAAGGACCGGTGGTTCTCCTCCAGGCCGTACACTCCTCGGTAGTTCTGCGCCGAAGTCGCAAGCTCGTCTTTCGACTTGGCCTGCGGGAGGCCGGGTGCCCGGCACTCCCTGTCCTCTATTTCCGAGAACTTCCTCTTCCCCGAGCTCTCGCTGCAGATCTCGGCCTCCTTGTCGCTGGGTGGACTGGTCCGGTTGTTCTCTAGATCCCGGGCCAGGTTGTGAAAGTCCGTAGATGGTTTGTTGGTGTCCTGAGGACTGGCGAAGCCTTCGGAGCGGCCCAGCTTCGGGCTGGTCCTGGTCGGGGTCGTGTTTGGTCGCTCTGTGCTGCTCTCTTTGCTGGACTCCTCGTCGGCGCCGGTGATACCCTGCAGTCTCTTGGTGCAGCGGAACCGGAGGTGGGCCAAGAACGGGAACTCGAACTGGAACCGCTGGCTGCAGTCCGGACAGGAGTGGTGGGACGAACCTGAGGAAAAGAAACCAAAACCAACTTAGGACACCTCGCGAAAGAGCGCTGTCTTAGAATCCTGCAAGAATTCTTATATTTCTTAAGTATTCTGTAATGAACTTGAATCGGGCTTCGGCACAGATTGTCCAAAGGTGTGATCTTACCTTTGCTCTTGGCCGGTGCTCTGCTGGAGCTGAGCAGCAGCAGGTCGATGAGGTCTTTCCCGTACCACACCAGCAGCTCCTCATCCTTCTCGATCCGGCGCAGCGAGCGGTAGAAGAGCTGGCCGTTCTTCACGTAGGCCTCCAGGTTCTGCTCCTCTTTGTCCCGGGCTGACTGGACCAGCCGCAGCCACATCAGGCCCTCCGAGGTGCTGTTGGCCGCCGACGTGTCCACCTGCACGACAGATTTACACTTAATGCATCTGTGCGAGATACGTGTTTGACGTCGAAATGCATGCAAACACTGAAAACATGACATTTTGTGCCGAAAAGGGGAATTCAAAGATCATAGTCCAAAGTGAATCAAGTGCAAGGAGTGTTTTTGTGTTGTTGTTTTAGAGGCTGATCTCCAGCTGGAGAGCAACAAATCAAATGTCATTTTTCATGCAGAATTTTCAGACCAATATTCTGCTTCCAAGTCCTATTCTGCAGTTTTCATACTTCAAATTGCTGCAGACAAGAAGAAGTAATTGCACCGAATCCCTGCAGACCAAATAGGTGTTTTTGGGGGAAAAGTGCAACATGACACATTTATTGAAGAATCTGAAGCCAAATTAGAAAATAAATACATTCTCCTTCAAAATAAATGAGCCTAATGCATTAGCAAACATTTTCTGTCCTGCAGAAATAATTTAAATGGCTTGTGAGGGCTTAATAAAGGATTATGTGACTTGTTAGGGGGCTGCAAGAATCTACTAACATGATGGTTCGGGGGGTTTGTTGATAATGCATGAAAACATATTTTTTTATCCTGTGCAGAAAGAACATACTATAAATGTGGACCTGCACAGCAGTGAACTGGGTGTTCTAGGCCTGTTTGGATGCAACACTTTGATTTAAAAATGAACTAGTATAAGGTGGATTAATCGAAACGTTAAAATATGCACGTAAAAGGGGCTGCACCGAATGAAAAGCGTGATACATGATGAAGGCGCTCGTACCCTGAAGATGTACGGTGCTGTGCGTTTGTCGGTGGATTTGAGCGCGATGAAGGCGATGCTGTCGTACAGCGACGTGTGGCTCAGCACGCAAGGCCCGAAGATGGCGTTCTCCGGGATGTCGCACGTCGTGTAGACGCTGGTGAAGATGTCCGTGAGACACTGCTGCACCGCTTTGGCGTCCCCATCCCACACCAACTTCTGGGAGCTGGACTCCTCCATTTCACTGTGCGTAAAGACAGAAGATAAGGACGTTAACACACTGCGCAGGGGGAAGAGCAGATATCAGCAGCAGCAGCACCGCTGAAAATCCTGGAGAATCTCCTGTGCTGCACTGAAACTGTAAACTGAGAATCTTTTTTTTTTTTTTTTTAAATCGCCTTTTTATTATTTTTTATCAACCAAAAAATAAGCCATAAATAAACGTAACCGTGCTCGCTCGGTGGGTTTGTGCTCCACTGTTGGAATAAATCTCCTCGGAGACAGATTGGAGAAAGCAGCTGTCAAGGGCGGCGTTTAGGGGCCCGATTTTTTTTTTTCTCCCTACTTTGACTTACTAATTAATCACTTTGAGCATATTGATGATAAAGATTCTCAATTTTGTCAATTAAACAACAAATTTTCAAAAAGAAAAAAAAGATCACAGCTGAGCAAACATTAGCAAATATTAATGCCAACTTATCAAATTAATAACGTTGTTAATCTAATGCATGAAATCATAAATAATAATATAGAGTTATAATAATTATTCATGCTGTTAGTTATTATTTTTAATATTATTAGCAGCTGTGGTAGTTTTAGGCTATCATTGTTAAAATACTGAGCTTTTATTTTAAATGAATTCATTTAATAAATGGTTAATTATGATACACTCTTCTGTCTTTATTATTATTATTATTATTGTTGTTGTTATTATTATTATGGGGTGTTTGCACTTTTTATTAGTGTTAATACTAATATTAGCATTTGTAGGCCTCTGCGGATCCCTGTGCTCTGCATGTGCCTGTCATGACAGGCGGCATTCAAAGCTGGACATGCCTCTAATATTCCTATAATAATTCCTGCAAGGTGCGTATTTATGCAACAATCTCACAGTGTCTGTGTTGTTATTGTGAGTTCTATGGTTATTATAATGCTCGATTATGAGGAATTTAAAGGTTTTTGTCTGAAATCGTTTCCCAGAATCACCAAAAAGTCTTTTTTCTTTGTGAAAAAAAAACCCCCAAAGCAAAACAAAAAGCAGAATGAAAAAGCCGCTCTCAGTAGGAGCCGCTGCATGTCCGGAGCAGAGAGCATGTCCAATGGGTTTCAAGTGGAATGTCAATGTCAGTGATTTCATGTCAGCCAACCTTTCTCTCCTTCCTACAAGCGGCAGCGTATGTCGCCTCATTACCATAATCCACCACTTTCCCCTCTGAGACTGTAATTAAAGCAGCACGACCAGTTAATTATTTCTTTTCTCCCTTTTCTAACCTCTGAATGTGTGTGTTTAGGCGGCTCCCTCCTTCTCCTCCCCTCCGGATCTGGCGTTAAATACGGCGCAAAGCTGTGCGCGGAGACCTGCACCTGATGCAGCTGTGGAGCCGTAAATTACGCACGGATGGCACGGTCGAAAAACAGGACAAATAAGAGGATCAAATAGTAAAAAATAAGAATCTCTGCTCTAGTCTGTGCTCAAATTAAAGTAAATCCTCAAAAGTAATTGTAATTAGTTTATTCTAACCTGCAGTGACGACTAGATTATACAATATTTGTGCCAATTAACATTATAAAGTCATAAAACACAAGTCTGCTGGGCCTGCAGCAGAGTTTCACATCATTTTAGCCACAGCTGCTTTTATTTTAATGCAGAATAGTTTCTAACAATAAAACCAAATGCCAGATAAAGCCACCAACTGATTAGAAAAGTAAAATAAAATCAAGAAAAGCCTTAAAGTTTGCGCACAGTCAAGAAGCGACCCGGCTTTTGCGCGTCTCCAAGAGATCCAATTCAGGAATAAAAAAGGCTGATTCTAACAACTGCACTCTTAACGGTGATTAATAGCGGGAGCAGATGAGCTGTCGTCTGTTCGTTCCCAGTGTCTGCTCGTTTTGTGGCTGCAGCCACAGAAAAGAAGAAAAAAAAGGCGATTTTTGTCTTTGATTTGTTGAGGTAAAATGGGACAGAAAAAAATCGGATTTAAAGCAGGATTTCTGAAGCATGGAACGTTTTTTTGCGCACGGTGCCTCTCCAAAAGCGGCTCTACGACGCTGCGCTACGAGCCTCGATTCCGGTTCGATTCCTGCACGAAAACCACCCGGCCAAGCTTTAAAAAGAAAAAAAGATGTTTGCACATCCAGGAACCAGAGGACAGCTCCGGTTCAGAGCCGCTGCGGGTGGGAGTCTGGGCAGGAACGGGGGTGTTTGACCCATCTGCCAAAGCCGAGCCGCGCACTAAACTGTCCTAAATCAGCGCTCTGACCGGTTGCAGCATCTGCGTTTGTTTGATTTTTTTTTCGCTTTCTTTCTGTTGTTTTTTGCGCCTGCAGGACGCGCAACCCAGAAATAAAAATAAAAAAAACCCAAAAACTATCCAAACCACAGCTCTCATCTCACAAACCTACCTTTCCGTCGATGAGGAGGAACAATAATCCACAAGCGACTTGAGAGCGATGCAGCGAATCAAAAAACCCACCAATAAACAAGAAAGGAGGGGGAAAAAAGCCCCGGAAAGAAGCGAGCGAGCTCTGTGTGCTGATGGAGGAAGGTGATGGAGGATGGACGAGGCTGATGCGCTCCCGGTCTGCCTCCGTGCTTATCAGTACATTTCCCCCCCGGTGGGCTGGAAGTGATGCCGCCGCCGCTGCTGCTGCTGCTGCTGCTGCAGACACTCACTGGCAGTGTGACCGAGCGGGGTGGAGAGAGGCTGGCGGTCGAAGGGAACCGGAGAGAGAGAGAGAGAGAGGCGTGCAGATGGGGCCCGGTGCTCTGGCTGACTGGCACACCGACACACACTTTTTGTTTGCGGCACATAATCTACCCAATGAGGCGTGTCACTCTCCGTCTCCTCCCTTTAACTCTTCACTGACCGACTGTCATTTGATGCGATTTATGGCGGCGCGCAGGGGGATAAAGACCCCCCCTCCTCCCCTCCTCTCCTCACCCCTCCTCACCCCCTCCCATTATTATTGTAATTCTAATCACAATAGTTGGTGGCCGTGTTGGAATAAAGTGACATTTAAGTGGGGAAATGCAGCTTTTCATATATTATTACAACAATCATTATCATTAGTGGAGCCTGAACTTGGCTCCCAGCCTTCTTTATGCACAGTCACAGTATTCAACATGCACTCAGAGCCTAAATGCATCCTAATAATCTTTCTGTTCTTGGACACCCAGGACCAGGGACCACCGGGCGCTCCCTCCTCCTCCTCCACGCCGCCCCAGCAGCCTCTCCAGGCGGCCAGAGTCGGCTGGGCATCCCGGGTGATCTCACAGCGGATCTCTGCTGCTGCCGCCGCTGCTGCTGCTGCTGGAGATGATGGTGATGATGATGCTGATGTATCTGTACTGTGTTCAGGCTCATTTAGGGGGCGCCAGTGTATAATTTGCATTGAATGAACGGCTGGTATTTTTTTTGATGGAAAGCTTGCAGGTCATGCAGGTGCAGCCCTGCACTGATGCTCACAGATATTTTTAAATATTTGTGCAGCCAGGTTTTTCTGCACACTGAAACGTAGTTATGATTAGACTCAAGTCCTAATACATCATGTGGAGGTTTTCATTTTTAACTTTCATGCATTCTTTTTTTAAATTACATGTGATTTTAGGTTTAAAGACTAAAAATTATGAGTTATTTCCAAATAATCACTAAAAAGTAGGACATAAACTGAAATAATTAGATTTTTGAGTCTCTTTTTGGTGCTACATGTGTTCGTTTTTAATGGTTAGTGCAATAATAGGTTAACATTTGGACATTTTCTTGCATTTTTATGTCTAAAAACCTATTTATTCTGTCAAAATGCTCACTGTTTACACCAAATACTGTAGTTTTCACCTTCCTGCCTTCATGCACGCTGAGCTGTTCGTTTCTACAGAGTGTAAAACTCTGCTCTGATAAATAAACTGACACTAACACAGAATAAATTACCTCCAAATTCCAATAATCAATTATTACACTAAACTAAACACCACCTGTCAACCTACTCTTTCCAGCGTATTGAATTTTGTTCAGCTAAAAAGCAAATAATCTGCAATATTTCAGTGCTTTTTTGTCAAATATCTGAGAAGAGGAGACACAAATTAAAGGGGAATACTGTGGGTTCATCCTCAAATTTGCATTTTTTTTCATTGTCCTTGGTTGATAAATGATTCCTGCATGTTAAAAATAAAAGCACGACAACATTCAGTTTCAGTCGAAGGAGGACTTCTATGTTTTAAGCCCCCAGTTTGAGCTGCAGAGCAAATCAAAGTCAGTTCGATCGAGGCTGTAAATCACCGGGCAGGAGGTGATTGTGATGCTAAAAAAAATCAGTTCATCTTCAGTTTTCTTTGCTTTAATTTAAAAGAAAACAACAAATTCAACATAAGAGAGTTAAAATAAAATATTAAAAATATTTGCATCCAGGTCCAAATCTGCATTTCCAGTAAGAATCCTGCCCGTGCCTTTAGACGTCTCTTTTTCTGTGAAACTCCAGAACCTTAAGAGACTCTTTACCTCCCATACTGTCAGGTTACACAGATTTTTATTTTACAGATGGCGTCGCAGTTTGTGTTACAGATAAATTTGAGGACAGATCAGTGAAGCATCCTGTCGCCGACGGAGCGATCAGGAGTGCAACCAAAAAATTTCTTCTTTTTTTTTTGGGAGGAGGAAATAAAATTCAATATAAACCCACGAAGGATAAAACACACAGTTGTCACAGTTTGCTGAGAGCTGCTGGTTTCTGGCCTCCGACTGAGTGTGTTTGTGAAAAACTCTACTCTCATAACTTATTCAGGATCTCCTTTGGTGAAATAAACGTCGCTAATTTTAAAAAATAAATGTGTCTGTATGCAGATTTTAATTCAAAATCAAATGATTTACATTGGTATATATTAAAAAATGAAAAGAAATGAAGAAAATATTGAGAATATTTTAAAAATCTGGCATAGAAAGACATTCCTGATGCAGAGAATTCAATTTAAACTGCATTTCGTGTTAAATTTGGCTTCTCCTCCGAGATCTCGAGAAGGAAGAGCAGCAAAGACGAGCCGCGAACAAGTTTGAATATCTCTCGTGCAAGAAATGAAGAAGAAGCACGAGTGTGTGTGTTCAAAGAGAAGGAGTGTGTGATGCTGCTGCAAGCGTTTCAATGTGAGTTTGTATTTAACGACAGAAAACAACAGCTGAGGGATCAGTGTCTCTGTGTAACATCTGCATCATCTGACAGCTGGATTGTCTCCTGAACACGACTCCCTTCAGCCCAAATCCACATTTTTTTGTGTATTTTTATCATGTTTTCTTCATATATTTATGCTGCTGAGATAAAGAGATTAAAGGTTTTAAGGTGTGAAACTAAAATAATGTGCGTTTAAGCCGACAAAGAAAGAAGCACAAAGGCTTCTGTTGGCAATAATGATGTGATTCATTCTGTGCATGCCGAGTAGAGAACACCCCGGGAACGTTCCCACAACGTTGGATAACACTACTCTCCATTTCCAAATGATTTTTTTCATAGAAATTATTGTTTAATTAAATGTTAAGGATATTTTCATTTCCAAAAAATGTTCCTACAATGTTAATGTAATGTTTTCATGTCAACATTCAGAGGATCGATGATGAAATGGTTTTTATGACGTTCCTGTAATGTGATATATAAACAAAGGGGGAACCTGCAGTGTTCTGAGAGGATGTTACTGAAGGAACACATTATAGAACGCTCTTCTGTTAAACATTCTCACAACGTTCCATAAAAAAACTAAAGAAGAATGTTCTCAAACCAACATTCAAAAACATTTTCCAGATGTTATCGAGGCCTTGGATTACAGAACGTTTTTCATACAGAACGTTTCAAAGCATTCCTGCAATGTGAAATATTAAAGCGATGTTAAGGGAGCACGTTATAGAACGTTCTTCTATAAAACATTCTCACAATGTTAAATGATAAAAAGGAAGAATGTTCTTTAAAAACTAACGTTCCAAAAATGTTGTCCAAATGTTCTCGAGGCCTTGCAGGATTTTTGCAGAACATTCCTGTGATGTGATCTAAAAACCAAAGTGGAACGTTTTTCCTGCGATGTTCTGAGGACGTTTCAGGGATGCTGTTGAAGGAACACATTGTTGTATAAGACGTTCCCACAATGACAACAAAGAACGTTCTTAAACCAACAGTCACAAAATGTTTTCCAGATGTTATGATGGCCTCAGGTGTTTTTACACAGAACGTTCCCGTAATGTGATGTGCTGAAGGTGGAACTCTTTGAGTTTTTGCTGAGGGAACACATTATAGAACGTTCTTGTACAAACCGTCTCCACAGTGATAATAAACATTAATGTTAGCTAGATGCTAATGGCAGCATATCTGACTATTCTCTTTTTTCTCTCCCCTCACCCTGACCAGTTGAGGTAGACGGCCTCCCTCTCTGAGCCTGGTTCTGCCGGAGGGTCCTTCTGGTAAATACAAGCTTTTCTTCCCACTGCCAGACTTTTAATATATTGTAGAGAGAAACCCAACAATTGCTCTTGACGCACCACAAGCAATTGTTGGGTTTCTCTCCACAATATAATATTAAAAGTTCTTCACCTAGCTACAGTCTAAAAGGTATTTCAGGCTGCTTATTGTCACAACTTCATTAAATGCACGATTACAAGTAAACAAATGTGTTTAGGTGAAATATTTTGGCTGCAAACAATATTTTAATGAATTGTGTTGACATGATAATTACAGTAATTGCATCAGCTTAATATTGTGTGTAATTTAAACTCATATTTCTTTGTTGAATTTTTTAAAAACTTATTTAAGTTGCACTAACTGAACTTGTTCACCAAGAGTTAAAGATTAAAAATCACATCCTGCCCACTTAAAATGCCTGCACAGGCTTAACAAAAACAAAAAGTCTACGCAACAGTTTGCAGCAGTCTTTCTGAGTTATGACAACTTTAAATGAAATCATGTTCAACCAACTAACAACGTCAAGTGAGAAGAATTAAATTTTCCTCTACAGTCAAGAAACCAGTGTTAGACGTCTGAAATCGTCCAGGCATGTTAAGATGGAGGAGACGACTGAAAATCCTGAACTCAGTGTGAAGAAAAATGAGGTAATCCAGGACGATTTAATTAAGATAACTCGATTTAAATATAGTTTGAAATCGACTGATACAAAATTTGAGTTTAAATTACACACAGTATTAAGTTGATGCAATTATCAACCCAACCCACCAAAATATTGCTTGCGACTTTTTTTTTTCTTTTAGCACGCTTCTGTTTAGTACCAAACATTACCATATCAGTAGACACACTCACATTTAGCATGCTAAAATTAGCATTGTGCTAATATTGTTAGTATGTCAATGCATTTACACAAACTTACATCTAATCACTCCTCATCTTCAGTGTTTTCATCATTTCAAATGCAAATGATGTTTTGTTGTTTTCCTACTTGGAGAAAGAGCTAAACCACCGTAATAGAAGCATTACATGTGTAGCGTTCCTGCTCTGGCTAACTGTTAAATACAGAATTAATGTTAAGGATCCTTCATTTGTTTGGAGAGTCGTGGGATTGCATCTAAATATCACCCTGCTTCTGGCACATTTTGCACTTCGTGTCTACGGATTGTTAGCTTTCCTTTGTTAGCATCCTTGTGCTAATGCTAACAGGCTGAACTACTCCACCTCCAGGCCTCTTTGATCCTCAGAGGTGGCTGCTCCACCACCAGATAGAACTTCCGAGACAAAATTCTTGTGCCAAGTAACCATCCATCATCTATACTTTGCTTTTTCCTCTGTAGGGTCACGGGAGTCTATCCCAGCTACCAGCTAACCTCAGCATGTTTTTGGACTGTGGGAGGAATCCAATCTGATCGGGTCCGATGCAAAAGGTAACGTTCTCCTAATGTCGCGAGGCAGGTGTTGGATCTACACATAGTACGTCCAACTTTCACGCATCTTTCTGCAAACTTGTAGTCAGTGTTCTTTTTTTTTTTTCCTTTAAACTGCACCTACACGGTTTCCCTAAGCTTAACCAAGCGTTTTAGTTTGTTAATCCCAACCACATCTTTACGACAGGCCTCAAAGGCATAGACTTTATATGAATATTGGGGGCTGGTCATGCATTAACCTGAAAACACTTCATTTCCTGCCTAGTAGCGAATTTTCATGCACCAATTTGTGCTTTTTCTGCATCAGTTTAAGGTTAAGATGTCTTCATTTGTGTAGAGTAAACACTAAATTCAGGCACCTGATGATAACTCAAAATAAAATGGGATGTTTGAGCTCACAGTTCAAATTTTGAGAGTAAAAAAAAACTCAGTCTTGAAGAAAAAAGGACATGCTGCTATCTGAAGCTTTGTTGCGTCCATTCCTAACAGCATTGTGGTTTTTCAAAATAAAAGCCAGCTGCTTCGTGCACGAATTTACATGTGTGTGTTCTAAATACTGAATCTACGTCTCTGCTAGGCTTCCACGCAACCATGAATGCTGTAACCAGGATCTTTTTCGTAACTTTGACTGTATTGCAGATACAGTAGAAAGCAAAATGTATATATATCGCCTCTTTACGACTGTGTAGCCTGCTTCCAACATCCTAAATAGAGGGGAACACAACCAAACCAACAGGCCTTTTACCAGCAGAACCTGTGCAGCTTTACATGTAGGATTGGTTCTACTATACTGCATGGTGCCACTTTTAACAAAAATCTGATTCATTAAAAAAAAAAAAAAAAGGTCAGAAAGCGAACAAAGGCGACGAAAACTGGGACAACCGTGCATGAGATTGACGAAGCTAAACAGGGTGTCGTAAGTCAAACGACAGAAATAACTGCTCAAACTGTCAAATCCCATCCGTCAGCGTGACAAGAAGTGGGTTAACCGAGCGACTGCTGTCTGCACGGAGCAGCAGGAACGGTGGGGAAAGAATTAGCAGAAAAACAAAATGAACACTGACGTTGTGAAGAGTCGTTTCCCGGCATCAACTGTCCGACCGCAGCTGCTTTCAGGTCGGATTACCTGTGGGATAAATAGTGCATGAGATCAGCAGGTTGATGATTAATTCACCGTCGACACGCAGCTTCTTTTGGGAACAATCTTGTGCTTATAAAATGCCTCCGACATCAATTATACAAGCGCCTTTTGACAGGATCGTATTTTTATCATGCATCAACAGGCGTTCCTGAATATTTCCTCACAAACACCTGAGCCAACTTCACAACCAAACTTTGCCTTTAATCCCGCCGCAATGATAAGTTAATTCCCCTCCCTTTCATCCGGCGAGGAACGAAACAACAGAAGCTTTTTGCAAAATGGGTTTTCAGCAGACAGACGCTGGCAGCGCTGCGTCTCGTCCCCGCTGTCTTCCCGTCAACGCGTCTCATCAAATATTAGGCATGTTTTCTGCTTTTGGAGGAAAGAGGGAAAAAAAGCAGATCGAGAGACCGATGCATTGATCTTGGACGGGTAAACACATCACCGTTATTCAGCCGGACGTGCTGACAGCAAAACTGTTTAATAAATCTCCTTCCACTTTCATACGTGGAGTGGAATATGTTTTGGTTTTTAAACACACACACACACACACACACACACACACACACACACACACATGTACATGCATAAATAAAATAAAAGCAAAGACACTTTGTAGTTTAAGAGAAATCTTAATTATTTCACTTCACACAGGTTTTATATGATATTAAATCACACTCTGTCTGACCCGTTATTACAGAAAGACCTTTTTAACACATTTAACCTTTTTTTGCTTCAGTGTTTCTCTATTTTACATTCACATAAAGGACCTGTTTGACACAAAACCTATCTAAATTTTCTTTTACCTCATTCCTTATGGGCCAAGTTTGCATCTGTGTACATTCGAAAAATTAAAATTTTGAAAACTGAAAAAGTAAACGCAGCAGTTTTCGTCACACTTTTTGAGTTAAGACAACTATGAATGAAAATTATGTTCAACCAACGCACTATATTGAGTTAGAAGAATTAACGTTTCCTCTGCAATCAAACGTCTTTTTAATTATTAGTCGTAACTGTTGTTAATAAACTAGGGAAGGAGAATGGAAACCCTGAAGTCAAGGTGAAGAAAAATGAAGATACCTCAACTTGAATTTAGTTTTGATGAAACTGATGCAGAAATTTGAGTTTAAATTACACACAATATTCAGCTGATGCAACAATCAACACTGTTGTATTAGGGGAATTAACTTAACAAAGTTACTGCTTTCATCATAATTGGTAGAATGAACACACATTTCTAAGTTGATTACTCATAAAAATTAAGTTGTGCCAACTACTATTCTCATTATAAATATTATGCACTTATAAGTCTTTAAATTGGCACATTTAAAAAAAATTAAGTTTGACTTGAAATCTTGAACTCAAGGTAAAGAAAGTTAGGTTCACTCTAAAATGTAATACTGATGCTTACTTGAATCACATTTGTGTGCTTTACTTATTTCTCATTGTCCTGTTCATTTAACTCATGGACTGTGAGTCATTTTTCCTTAACGAGTTATAAAGCTAAGTGCACTTGAGTAAACTGGACTTGAAACGTTCTGGTCCTGGACTGACCACAGAGCTCAGCGGTGCAGGGGTGCAGTGGAGAAGTTTCGGGTGGTTTTGCGGTTGCGTCGCTGGTCGGTGGTTGGTGGTTCGGTTGTTGGTTGTATTCTGTTTTGTGGTCTTTGTGTTGTTGGTTGTGGCAGTTCCTTCCCTTGGTTGTCTGTTTTTATTGTTTGTTTGTGTGTTGTGGTGGTCTGAGGGCAGAATGGCAGCCACGCCTCTGTCAGCTGTGGCTACGACTGTAGCTACCACCACCAGGATGAATGTGTGTGAATGAATAACTGACAGTGTAAAGCGACTTTGAGTGTCTAGAAAGGCGCTGTATAAATCTGATCTATTATTATTATTATTATTTATGTTTCTAACACTTGAAAAGATCAAGTTCATTATACTATTATGTTCTTTTTAAGTTCACAAATTTAAGTAAATACAGCTCAATTTTAAGTCAACTTTACAAGTAGATATGAAGTAAACTGAATTTAAGACTAATGCTTATGTTTACTTAGCTTTTTTGAGTGCATCCGGTTTCCTAGATTCGTTTAAGTAACATCAACTTTTCACATTTTATAGGGTATCAATCCAAAGTTGCATCAACTTGAATTTAATTTTAATTCAGGTAACGCAGATATTTGAGTTTAAACTACACACAATATGAAGTTGATGCAATTACCAGCGTTATTGTGTGAACACAACTTGTCAGAATAGTGTTTGTAACTTAAAAGGTTTATTTAAATCAGTGAATTCAACTTTTTTTTTTAAAAATCTTGCAGCTATGTATAAGCTTTTATCTGCTATAAAAGCCGTTTTTTGTTTCACAGTTCAAAGCATTTCTGCATCCTTGCTGGGAACAAGCTGCAGCTAAGTCTCGCCTCCTGTTGTTACTGCAGCAACCGGAGCTCACTTTACTCCCATATTTCACTAATTATTCTGTAGTTGTGCAAAGAAAACCGATGGCGGCGTTAACTTGACCCCAGGTTTGAAATCATTTATTTACTACCGAGAGAGCCGAGTTTAATTTACCGCACATTTATTTGACTCATAATGAAACAGGCTTGGATGGTTTCTGTACAGCTTGAACACTTCGTGGAGAACAGTGATCCATACGCTGCACGGCCATAACACCAGGTTTTGTGTTCATGTAAAGTGCTTCGCGAAAAAAAAACATCCTCCTTTTCTCTATGCTGCTGCCATATTGTGTGGCCGATCATTAAATATGAAATTGTCAAAAACAAGCAGTCTGATAAAAATATTCATAGAATCTTGTTTTATTTAGGTGTTGTGGCATCGATGCCTCTGTTGCTGACGTGTGTAAATATTTCAGAGTTTATTTTTGTGTCTTTTTAAAGTGGAAACAGGTAAGTCGGCGTGTTTCGGTGCACCAATAATTGCATTACAATGAATCACCGTGCAGCAGTGCAATGTGTCAGCGATGGCACAAAAGAACAGAGGAATCACTCAGGAGCTCACTTCATTCTGAGCAGCCATAAACTGCAGGAAACCCGCTGGAATAAACTGTTTATTACGTGACGACTGAGTGGTTTTGGCTGCAGCGTCCGGACCTCCTGATCATCTATTAGTGACATCACCGTCGCTCGGATGAGTCAACGAGAGGAGCCCGAGTCGAGCCGCCGCTTAACTCGGTCCAGATGCAGCGGACGAGATCCAAATCTGACACGACTGGACGGACGGAAACACTGACAGGACGGAGAGTGTGGGAGTCGGCGTGGACCTTCCAGCGTCTTTCCAAAGGAGGGCAGAAGAGGAGAGGGAAGAGAGAGGCAGCGACTCAGAGGGAAAAACCAAACAAGGCGGAAGTGTGGGACGATTGTGAGTCAATGACACACATGTGGGGAAACAATTCCTGTGAGGAGGAAGAAGAAGAGAGAAAAAAAAAAAGAGGCCTCCATGTGTCCAAGAGGTTTTTGGATCACAAGTTTATATAAATAAATGTCAATCTGGCTCCTCGTATTCGGTGATGTAACAGTGACTCAACCTCCAGCCAGTTCAGCACAGCTCCTAAATTAGCTGCTCCAGTCCTCCTTCAGCACACAGAAAGTGATGCCTTCCTTCATCTCCTTCTTTCTTTTTTTTTTTTGGGAATTAATAAGAGGAGTGTTTAAGTAAGAGCTGAAGAAAGAGAAAAAGGAAAGAAAAAAAACAGAAAAGTGGCAGTTTACTAAAGCATGTCGACGCGCTTTTTTTCTTTTTTTTTTTGATTGGCAGGTGGGAAAAACATGAATATGCTAATAAGAGGCAGGAATGTGAGCAATTTGATCAAAATACGTCTCAATCAGTGGCAGAAAATGAGAGAGTAGTCCCAGCAAATGCATCATTTCCTCACGTTTGACTAAAGTTAACTGAAATATAAAGTGTGAAGCTGTTTTAGGGAATTACTGAGCGTTTTTTTTTTTAAAGGTTTTTGTGAAGATTCACCTCTTAATCAAAGTAATTCAAGGAACCTACTCCATTGTTTGCAAAATAAAATAAAATCTAATTTGCTGATTTAGACAGACTTCTAAAGTTTGATTTGGCACAATAATGTTGTTAATTGTATTAAATAAATTTTATGTGTAATTTAAAGTAAAATTTCTGCATCAGTTGACTTAGAACTAAGTACAAGTTGCGGTAACTTAATAAAATTGGCTAGATAACTTTATTTTTATTCACTTTGAGATCAGGATTTAATGGTTTAGATACTTTATTAGTTCTTTAATTTGACATAATAATGTTTTCTGCATTAGTTGAATTACAACTAGGTTCAAGTTGAGGTAAGTTAACAAAATTGGCTTGATAACCTCATTTTTCTTCACCTTGAGGTCAGGATTTTACAGCAGAGCAACTTCATTTAAAATTAGCCAAACTGACAATTCGTGTTTATAATTATACTAATTAAATACATGACACAAAAAAATCATGTTAGATATCATAAAAATACTAGTTGTGACAATGTAATTTTTGTAAATAATCAACTTAAAAACTAGAAATCATTAAGAAAGTGCTAATTAAAAATACTTTTGGTTGTAGTGGAAAAGCTAATTCCCCCAACACATTATAGTTTGTTGGTTCAACATAATTTCATTAGAAGTTTCATAACTCAAAAAGGTTGATGCAAACTGTGTCTAGTTTTTTGTTTGCTTGTTGGTTTAGTCAAACTGTTATTTTTTTAGAGTGTAGGAACCATTTGGGTTGGAAGTGAGACACAGAAAAGTTAGAAATTACTGAGATGGACAAATCGATTAGTCTTTTTATGAGGTTTGTCTACAACAAAAAAATAATCCGGCCAAGCTTTCAACGAATTCTTTACGTTGGTTCAACCCGCAGGGTGAATTACTTCAAGAGAAGACGCAGAATGTCACGAGAGTTGGGTTCTTTGTTGGGATAAACCAATTTAGCTGCTGACGTGAAGCATTTAAAACCTAATTTGTGCAGAATAAAAACAAGATTAACGCACGAAGATGGACTTCCGCACTGGCGGTAATCCCCACGTTTAGTTTTGAATTAACCAAACGCTTTAATCCCCACGCAGCGCGTTGAATTAACTTGTCCTCATAGACATCAAACGGACCTGGAAAAAAATGAAGGAAATAAAAAAAGAGGAAAAAAAATAACACACACACACACACATACACTCACAGGGGAACTAAAAAGAAAAAAAAAAAAAAACTGGGAAGGAATGAATTAATAATGAGCCACTTTTATACCGGATCCAGCGATTATACAAATGGGGGAAACGGCCAAAAAATATTCTGTATGGCATATGGCACTTCAGCTGCCATATGTGCCAGTTTTCACAAAAATTGGCAATGACGTCCATGATGGTCAGTAGTAACTGCCAAAAACACAGCAAGGCCTGAACAGAGGGAGAGAGAGAGGAGAGAGTGATGGAGGGGAGGAAAGGGGGAGTAATGCTTCAATAGCTTTGTTGGCCGGCTTGCAGTGTTCTCTCCACAGCTTCTGGTGCTCTAACTACAAAGAGAAAGAGACAGAACGGGAGAGGAAGAAAGAAAGAAAAAAGAGGGAGACAAAGAGAAACCGAGGCTTCAGATCAGGGCTGCAGTTTCTACCTGTTTGTTTGAGCGGCGACGCCAAACGTCAGGTCGCTGCTTCTCTGCGCATCGCCGGGATTTTCAAGGTTATTCTTTGTTTTTTCTAAAAGAGAAAAAGACGATAAAAACAGCAGAGGATGATTGACAGTCGAGCCGTCGGGGCCGTCCGAGGTGCAATTTTTTTTTTTCTCCCCGCACGAGACGACAAACAATGACGGAGTGTTCTTCCTGCGCGCGGCTCGGATGCTCGAACAGATTTCGCGGGAGAAGGAGAACGTGCAGAGGTGGAAACAGACGCCGAGAAACACCGGAGAGTTTCTGGCTGGTGACTCCGGCGGCACCTGGTGCTGGTTCTGAGCTGAGCGATCGCGGTTTCCTCTCCATTTCAATTTGGCACCGAGCACCGGACGCCGGTGCCAGCTCGAATTGACGACTTTGTGCGGCCACTAAATAAAATATCAGCGGCTGCATTGGGAAACAATACCAGCTAATGGATGGGTATTTATCACTGCTCTCCGTGGATGAATGAAAATGGGGGGAAAGGTGCAGCGCTGTGATTTCGTTGGTAGCTGATAGACATTCAGCCTCAAATTCCACTGAGGTGACACCGAGAACAACCAATCAGAGCCAAATTAAGATGCACACAAGTTGTAGAAGCTGCCAAGTTTGTGTTTGACCACTAAGTCCTCGAAACTCTTTTGGAAAAGCGGCCTTCCATCACCAGAACAATAGGCCCTTTGGAGGCCTGACATGTTGGTTAAGGCACAATATTTAAATATATCTAGTCCTAGAGTTCCTGAAGCGGTTCCCAAGCCAAGGATTTCTAAAAATGACATTCCTATACAATTAAACTACAACATCAACAACCGAACCTTCACTTTGGTTTGCATCTAATATGGGACCATTACTCCAAAGATTCATTTTTGCTCAAAAGTTTGGTTAACTTTAGGCACCAGAACTACTTGTTTAGGTTAAGAAAGATCATGGTTTGGGTTAAAATATGACTCTTTCCCAACGTGTTTGAAGCTTAACCTCCATTTTCTGGGTTACCAAGGTAATTAACTCCAATCCATCCAACAAATAGTTGGTAAATGGCAAAGATATGCTGATTTGTAACATATTTGTGTTACGTCACAAACAAATGTAATCCAACAGAAAATACGATTCCTTCAAATTGTACTTGAGAATGCACTTTAGCTATAAAGGAACGTAATTTTTACAAACTGGATCCATCCATTGACAAAATGTCCAAACTATGTTACTACAACTTCTGCATTCATCATGTGATGCACTCTTGTCCAAAAACCATTAAAGCGACATGATAGTTGGATTATTCCAATTTAAATCATCTCTAATATGCTTGAAAGTCTTTTATTATAAATTGTGGACATTCAAAATGGTATCTGTGAAATTTTAGATTCATACACCAAGTATTTTCCAAGATTTGTTTCCTTTTATTCCCCAAAAAGTGCCTGTTGACTTACTTTCAGCCTGTTTTCTTAAAGCATCGACACTTTCAGGCTGTTTGACAACAATGTCTCAGGAGCTATTAAACCAGAAATTTTCACTGTTGTTTCTTAGAATCTCCAGTACTAGACGAGTAGATTAAAAAGTGTCTGATTATTAGTCAGTAAAACATGAAAAAATAAAAACAAGCCCTCATGAAAAACTCCATCTTTCAGCACTTAAACAAAAAAAATAACAAAGCCGCAGACGTCAGCTGATGATATTTTCTGAACTACATGTAGCTGCATCATAATAAACGAAACCAAACTTTACTTTTTAATATTAAATACCTGGTCACAAAAAGAAAAAAGTTATTTTTATTTAAGTTTCATGACCGATTGAGCCGGTTTGACAAGCTGTACCACAACTAGTTTTTAATCCAACTAGAAAGCTCTGGCGTTTCTAAATGTTTTGATGATGTTTTGATCTACTTGTCCAATATTGCAGATTCTGAATCAATGAACTAATGAGAAAACCCGATAAAAATTTCTGTTTTTAATCTTTCATAGTTCCTGAGATGTTGTCGTTCGAACAGCCTCAACTTTAAATTTAAGAAAAAACATGTTCAAAGTGGGTTGCTGGGTAATTTTTCCATCAAATATGTTTCTGATATATCAATGCAAAATTTTATGCAAAAGTCTGTTTATAAAACTGTTTATAAATATCCATATTTGTAATATCCATATAAACCTATAAAATTACAGGCAAATCAAAGATAGTCAAGCAGAAATTGTTCCCAACAAATGTGATTTGACATCTAAGGACCCAGTTTTTATCAAAATTTCATCCATTTGGTCTCTTTGGAAAGTCTAGATGAGCTATATCTTATAGCTATATAATATCATGTATGTTGCGCGCAATAGATTTGACTGAGAAGTATGCTAATGTTCATGCTAAATGGGACCAAAAACACAAAACAAAGCACGAGCACATGCAAATACTAGAACAACTTTCTTGGCGTAAACACCACTGAAGAATAAGGCACCATCTTGTAATCCAGTATCAAGTCTGCACCAAATGTGAAAGCCAACTTTTCCATAAGAAAGCAGTTAGAAATGAGACACTGTGTATTTAATGTGGTAAGAGAGTACACAAAGACAGTACAAATGGTCAGAAGTCAGGAGAATTCTGTAATATTCATGTGTATCAGGCAGACAGTAGAGAATGTCTATATAATAATGCAGAAAAGCCCCCCCTCCTTCCTCGCATAGAAAGAATCCTGGGTTTGGATTCCAGGATCTGGACCATGTGTGAAAACTGTGACGGACCCAAGAACCATTCTTCCTCCTGGAACGCTCCCAGGTGTGACAGCAGCTTTCACACTTAAACAAATGTATTGAATTCTCAGGGCGAATCTCCTCAGGTTCAGTCAGCCGAGTGTGAAGACGCCCTTAGAGAGGCATCACACCTACACGTTATTTTCTTGGAAGAGCCCACTTTGTTACATTTGTGTGTTTGATTTGTTTTGTTCAGGTTCTCGTGAGTTTTAACCACGATTTAGACAAATATTACAAGAGTTTGGGTTCGATCGCTGGATCCGTCTTGTGTCGCACCAGGATTTGAGTCACCAAACAAACTACATTGTCTTATTATTATACATCTATTGGTGCTCAAACTTCTGCAGGCTAGATAGCAGCTTATCTAGACATCTATAACACTGTTAAGAGCTAAAAAACATATTTGCAAATGTCAAGACTTGTCACACGAAACGCTAAATGAGTGTAACTGTTCACTATACAGCTCTATCTCCCAAAAATTCTGTTCCTTTACAACGAAACTGCACCTTCAGTCACATTTTAAGAGAAAGTTTCTGCGAGATTGTTTGCAGCGTATCACAAATACAACTCAAATCGATGTGTATTTGGAGTTTATGTATTGCTCTTTAGTCAATTGATCATATATTACCACTAATGGCATTTAAACCCAAACTGTGTTTTTTTCCCGAAATCTAACCAAATAGTTTTGATGTCGAAATGTAACCGAGCATCTATCAAGTCGTTAACGTTGTCAACCATCGTGCGTTATTTTACCAAAACCCAACCAAACAGTGAGTTAAAACCCAAAGTAAATGAGTGAAAATGAAGCTTAAATGAAAGAAGAATGATCCTACATGCAATTCAAACCCCGATCTTCTTTTTGAAAGTCCTGTTGCTGACCTTTGATATGAGCTCCTTCAAACTCAAAGCCCTACCTACGACTACACGGGTACGAAAACACCTTTTCTACAAAACAACTGAAAACATAAATGAAAATGCACTGATACGAGAACAAACTTTGTAGTTTGATGTGAAGCAAAGATAGTAGTTTTGTTGGCTTCTGAAATCGTTAAAACAGATCTAGATCTTGAAAAAAATCAAGAGTCAAAATAGAGGTCTGAGGTGAGTGCAAGTAAATCAGGGACTGCAGGAGGTTGCTGCAATTTAAACTCAGTTTTAAAGCAGTTAATGCAGAAATGTGAGTTTACACATAATATCAAGGTGATGCAATGACCAACATTATGTCAACCCATCACAATTTTTACCATTTAGAGTATGCAATAGTCAAACTTCTGAAAAGAACGACTTTTGGGTGTGGACAAATGTGACACTCCCAATCGCCAGCAAAAGGACCCAAAATTAGTGTCCCGCATAATTATTGCTGATTTTATCCTGTATGATGAGTCAAAATGGACAATAATGGTATTCTGAACTTTTTGGCCTCACAATGTGTGACTATTGCTGAAACATGGGGGGTGCAAACAATAAGGTCTCTAAGGATATCGGAAACACAACCCATGATGTCTTTCTATAGTTGTTTGTCCTTTACGTCTTCTTCATAAAGATGTCACAGATCATTAATCAACCAATCCGAAATATTAAAATGCAAGCTTTTGTTTGAGTCAGGGCAAGAATTCATGCCTCTTGCCTCATCAGATGCAACGACTATCTTATCACACACCAAGATCACGATAGTCTGAGGATGAATAATGGTGTTAATAAGGCAAGAGGCTTGTTGGTTGGTTCAAAAATAAAGTTGGACATTAATATCCGCAGGCAGTTCTGTTGGAAGTAGGTGACAAATCCTTCTCAGTAGATGATATGTGGTGAATGAGAAGCTTTGTAGATGTTCATGGAGGCCTCAGGAATGACTGAGCCACTGGAAACATCTTTCTTATGATGTCTGCGGATTTGAAGATCAAACTCCGGCTGCTTCTGACCACGAAGCTCTTCAACACAGCACCGACCTGACGTCACCGACCATCGTCTGCCAAAGGGATTCATTTCAGACACATTTCTGTCTGCGTCATAAAGAAAAGAAAAAAACGTCCACAACTTGCATCCATCTTCCAGAATGTTAATAATTCTTGCTGCTCTCTGGTCTGTCTCGGTGATCGCGGTCGAACGAAGGCCACAGAGGCCAACTTCCCCTTCTGTGGCGTACGTGAGTCCAAAAATAAAGTGACAAAAACACTTCCACCGATGGACAGGGACTGGGCTCGTGAGTCCCGGCAGAGTGAAGAGGAGCAAGCCGAGGGTCCCTCTTTCCAAACCTGGTCCACCCCCCGCCGCCACCTCCACCCCGGGCAAGCTGCCAGAGCCGCTCAAGGCTCAGAGCGGAGCTGAGCTGCCATGGCAAGGCTTAATGTTCCAGGTTCCTCTGCCCTCAGGGCGTCCGCGAATACACAACCCAACACACAAAAACACACTTTGGGGAGCGAGCGGCGCGTCTGCCTCTGTCAGGCCAGCGTCCTCCAAACTCTTCAAATGCTCCACTTGGCTTTGCTCGACTTGTCTCGCACAACAGCGATAATTCAAACAGACCGAATTCCCCGATTTCAGAAAGTTTGTTAATGAAACACCAATTTGATCCCTTTCAGATGTGAACTGAGAGTAAATTCATAAAAACACGAAAAATCATTAACTCACTGGAACCCCTTAAATTTAGCGTTATAATTTGAATTTTGTGCATTAACGAAAATTCAGTCAGGAGAATGGAAAAATGCAAAATACTAACTGTACCAGACCTGAGTTAGATCATAAAAATCCAAAGCAAAAACTAATCCTACTTATCGAAACTACACATTACAGAGTAATTAACCTTACAACACCGAGTCGGTAGCTGTGTTTTCATATAACTGTAAACTTTAAAACAAACTTTTGAATCTTGGCATAAAATAAAGAACACGCAAAGTGAATAAGCTCGTCTGAGCAGCGTCATCAGAAGATGCCGTTTGTTATGAACAAACAGAAGATTAGTCATGAGTACAAAAAGCCAGAAACAAAACCCTTTTTCGTGTCACAAAAGTTGTAATTATTCTTTTGTATCAGAGGTTTCAGGCAATGTTTTATGCTGTCCGGGGGAGAAGACGACCCAAGAAGTAGAAACAGCTCATCAGTCATGTAAATTAATTGTTTGTTATGTCAACTTAATAAAAATGCATTAACTCTTTTTAAAAAGCTCTTTTTTAACTTCATCTCATGCAATATTTTAAAATGCACATCAAAAAACACTTGATGGAATCATGGCTAGTGACTCTGATGTTGGTAAATTTCTCAAGTGCAACTCAAATTTAATGCAACAGAAGTGAAGCACTTCAACGCTGCACATATTTCCATTACAGTCGCACCAGGTGGCCTTTCAACTGACTGCGAGACTCTGCAGCCCTTAAATATTATTAAGGACAGGTAAGTCCTGGTACCTGCACACCTTTACTAGCTGTATTTGCAGCGTTAACTGTCCTCTCAGAGTTCTAATAAAATCCGTCTCCATGTAGAATGACAGAAACTCAGTCATGTCTGTTGCATAGAAAAACTTTGGACACGTTCAGCAGCTTCCCACTGCAGGAACTCGGGCTGGGCTCTAACGTTTACAGGAACCCTTTACAAGCTTTTCGTAGCCTATTTGTTCCCATTCATTTGTAGAATAAGACCGATTCGACCATGGTGTTGACTCTGAGGGCACCAAAACAGCAACAAATATGAGTTCCTGGACGTAACTCCAGTTCGATGGAGGTTTGTTATGCTAGCATACGTGGTGTTGGTAAAGCTGATGTTAGACTGCAAGAGGGCAGAAAAATAGCATTTTTTTCCCCTCAGAAGCAACTGTAAAAGAGGTTCTAAGGAAGGAGGAAGGGCTAGAGTGTAAAAAAATATAGCATAAGTAGGAGAAAACACGAAATTTATAGTGATAGACTGGTTCAAATGTAGCATGAAATCAAAGTGAACACCAGCCTGTGAACGTCCTGCAGCCTCTCGAAACCGATTTGTACGGTGAGTTTCCCCAAGAGGATGAATAAAGTATGTTTCTATCTACTTGCAGTCAGAACACCTACTGAGGTTCCAACCACCATAAAAATCGTTCGACATTTCCTGCAAAGGACTCGCCCAACGTTTCTTCTGTGTTTTGATGCAAACAGAGTAATCTTAGAATGTTGAAAATATATCAGCAATCTTAAACCGTCTTGAGGGATTTTGGATCATAAAAGAGCTTCAGCTTTCTCTGCTTTGAAGGTTGGCATCTTTATTGCGTATGTGTCGTCCTTTAGAAGAAGCATATAGTTTATGGTTTTATGAGCTGGTGTCAACTAATGCATGGAACAGGAAGTAAAGTAGGAATTACTGTGGTGTATCAGCAATGACAAATGACAGTTGTTTAAGATTCTAAGCACAACGATTGACTTTAGTTCTGTAAATTATTGGAAAATGTACTTCTTTACCTAAATATTTGATACGTGACCCCCAACACTGTACTCCGTACACGGTGAAGGTTCTTATTATATTATTTTTGGGCTTGCTTGGGGGTTGTGACATCTGTTTCCATCCTGCCATTCTAATTAAAGACAGTTACAAAGACAACGATTAACACTGAGACCAGAAGACATCAAGTAACAAACTCCAGTTGCACTTGTGCCCCGGCGAAGACGCGAGCTCCACGCGTCATCCGGTCCTGTGCGACTGAAGCTCTGTTACCAATTTGAATGTTAAACTACCATTTGAAATTTTTTTCAGGAAGGGGAGGAGAGGGGCTGTTTTGATGTAGCAGAGAGAGAAAAACGTGTGGGACGAAAATGACAAATGATGTGGATTGCCTCGAGGAGGGGCTGTCGGCGGCGCCGCCTCCACCCCTCTGAACCGGGAGCGGCCCGGGACGGCTGCAGGACCGCCGCACACATCAGCGAATCAAAGGCAGCGGCGGCAGAAAACACAGTCGGGTCCCTGAGCAGAATGTGGAGGGGAGGCTTCCTTCAAAGCAGCGGGACACAGCTGCTGGGTGGAGGGCATCCGAGCTGTGTGGCCCCTCTCAGGCTCCCTGCACGGGGACGCAACCGACATCCATAAGTGCATCAAAGTTTCCCTTTCAGAGACAAAATAACACCCAGACAGCGGAGGGTGGGAGGACTCGGGGAGGCCTGACTGACTGACAGACCAGAAAAACTCGCTCAAAACACAAACCAAAACCCAGTGCAGACTCCCGAGACGAGGCTTTTTGGAAGCCGTCCAGCGAGGAATATTCAAAAGATGAGTTCAAAAAGTGCCCGTTTCTGAGAGTTTGTTTTGACAGTGACATGAAAGCCGGCGTCAGACCTCCGTTGTGGACGCTCGCGAGCCGCAGAATTACAAGCGCACCGGAGACGTGCAGCACAGATGCGGCTGCTGCGGCGGAAACGACACGTTTTTGCCACATTGCAGCTTTGGATCGAATCCCAACAGAAAGTCATGCAGGGAATTATCATGATTCGGAAATGTGATAAACAAAGGCTCATTTTTTTTCAGCAGTAAAGTGATTTAAACTTTTCTTCAGTTATTTTAGTCCATATGTCTTCAAGATGTCCTTTTGCAAATCTAATGCTATCTGTGGTGTTTATAGCCCAGCTGACTTAGGACGAAAGACATTATTCGGTGCAATATCTACACATTCATAGCTGTGAGTTATGAAAATGTGGCACATTTAGAAACTTTCTACATTTTTTTCTACATATACCAGAATCTTTGCAATCAATATATGATCATTTACTAAAATCAGTTCCATCTGTGTGTCTGTGAACACTCTGTAGCTCGAGTGTTAAAGTCTAACAAGTTGATATTTTATAGATGAGCTAGTAATGGCCTCTCCTCAGAATGATTAGACTTTGAGGTCAAAATACCTCCACTAGAGGTCAAAGGTCATGTCGTATACTGTCACAAGGGTGGAAGGTAGATTTATGGTATTTGGTGCAGATAAGCGACCACGTTGAGACTTTCTGTTGGTGATGTCACATTTGACCCTGGATGATATTTCAAGGTCAGACTAAAGGTCATACATTTTGACTCCTCTTTAACTTGAAAACGGTGCAAGATAGATGCCGGTTTGTATCGGAACCCATATTTAGGGCTCATACTGGGGATGTGACATTTGACCTTTCAGTGTCAAAAAGTTTTTATATTGCCATTATATTTTCAATAACACGTGATGTACACATGGATAGTACCCATTTCATCTTGGACAACCGGTCAGCCATGATTGGTGAAGAAAACCACTATTTACTGGGGCTCAGAGCAATCATAGGGGCAATTACATCCCTCTACTGAGGGCCCTCTTGTTGTTTTTCTACTTAATTTGTGCAATATTAATACTTATCTATCAGTATTTCTACTCATGAAAGAATCTGTGCAAAACTATTGATATGTGCAACATTGTTGTTTCTATTCAGAGGAATTTGGACAGTCTTAACTAGTATTTATGTATATTATTGGTTTATTTTTCTGCTGACATATATTGAAAATTTGCATTATCCCATTTGCTTCCGCACCAATGCAAACTTCCCCACTGTTGGATTAATAAAGGCTTATCTTATCAAGGAAAACAGTAAGTTAAAGCTTTGAAAAAAAAATGTTTTGCTGCTTAAAAATGTTTTGCTGCTTAAAAAGCCAGAATAAACTCTTGACACGCTGAACTTGTACTTTTGCACATTACTTATTTCTTAAATGTTTACACTGTCCCCTTTACAATTAAAAAAGGCTGATCCCGTCGTATCGTAGAAAACACTGACGTCAAGCTTTAGAAAAAAAGTTTTTTCAGCCTCGTATGAAGTGACGCTGCTTCATGTTTCCTGTTGCAGCTGTAAAAATTATTTTACTTGAAACCTAAAAGCAGGAAATATGCTTTTCTCACTCTATAAAAGGGCTTTTATTGCCATATTTGAACATAGTGTGTTATATTTCATTTTATGACTCCAAATGGTCCCAAATCCTCAGATGAGAGCCAGATTAAACTCCTGACAATCTGAACTAGTACTTTTGTATATTTTTTGTTTGGTTTTAATTTGTCTACTGATGTTTCTTAAAAGTTTGCACTGTCCCCTTTGCTGCTGTAACAATGCAAATTTCCCAACTGTAGGATAAATAAAGGCTTAACGTATCGTAGAAAACACTAATTATTTTAGCCTCCCATAAAACGATGCTGCTTGTGTTCCCTGCTGCAGATTTTTTGAAGCTTAAATGCCTCAAATGTATTTTACCAGACCATAAAAAGGGCTTTTATTGCTACATTTGCGCTTAATGTTTTATACAAGTATTTTGTCGCATCTCACGTTTCATTTTATGACTCCAAAGTGTACCAAATCTTCAGGTGAGATCCAGAATGAACTCCTACAAATCGATTAGGTATGACCTACAGGATTTGACACTTGAGGAAAAGGAGCTAAATCCCTCACTGGGGGGCTGAAGGCAGTGGGTGGCTGGGGGGCATCATCCCAGGACACGCCGGCAGTCACCAGGGATCCTTTAACTTCTGACCCTGGTCGACATCGACAACCACGTCTGACCATAATTGCTTTGAAGCCCCCTCTCCTCTGAGACGTTTAAGCCGAGGGAAGGATCCCGACCTTAATGAGTGACCTCTGGTTTTAACGAAGCGCTGCTGCCGTCGCCCCCGGCACCTTCTCCCCTGAACTTCCTCGGAGGGGTCACGAACCCCATCGACCTCATTCTTGTCACGTCAGGGCCTGAGCAGACGGCGTTTCCCCCCCTCTCTCTGCGCACTCTCTAGATTTCACAGCAGATTTACCTCATAACCACCAGCATCATCCTCCCTTCTGCTCTCTGGGGAATCCCCCCCTAATTCCCACTGTGATCTCCTTTGTCTTTGTTGTTGCACGTCTAAGCCTGGCACGCACCCCGAGCCACCAGTTTCCCCCCTTTTTTTTGTCTTATGTGGTTTTTGGGGCGGACAGCACGAGGCTTTTCTGGAGCAAAGAATGTGCAACGTGTTAACCGAGGACGCCTGCCAGCAGAGAGGACGGCTGTAGGATCCTGCTCCGAGTTTTAATTGGTCTCATATTCTTGGCGTTGGGCGTGCAAAGATTGAAAGCAAGTGTGTAAAGTTAAAAAAAAAAAAAGAAAAAAAAGAAAGAAGAGTCGGGAACGAGATGTGGTGCAAAACCGCTTTATTTGAGAAATGTGGTTGGCATGAGGATGTTGCAATTAAAACCCAACAGAATAGCACATAAAACAATTACACAATGATGTCAGAAGCATGGAGGGAGTCTGTCAGTTGGTGCAGAATAGCTGTGTCACTGCAGGCGCAAGAGGTTTCCTGATTTCAGATTACGCCGGAGTTTCTCGAAGCGGCGCTCAGGTGTATCCGCTCAAACCGCCCCAGGAAGTTGGAGCGACTTTGGCAAAGCAGCAAATGTTTCGCTGCTGAGCCAAGTATGTGACCCATTGAAGTGTTTTTACTCTAACAGAGCGCCTCCCTACCCCCTTACGTACTTGAGTGGCGTTTGGTGTTAAGCTAACATGACTTGAGGCTCAGGCACTGCAGCTCAATGTCCGGCTAAATATTGCTGAGATTGGCCCGAGTTTGCTGGTATCCTAAGCGCGCCCATTTAATCCCGCAGCCTCGGACCGCACATCCACAGCGCTCATTACTGTCACAGCTCCTTAATATTAGATTAGTGACCCTTTGGAAACGAGAGGGTGACCGGAGAAGGAGGCTGGATTGATTGCCAGGAGGGATGTGCAGGGAGTATTTGCCCACCATCCATCCAAACCTCTTATGTTCGCTCTGGGAAAACGGACGCCGTGGCCTGGACTCATGTCAGCCTATGTGGCCGGTAATCGCATTAAAAGTTCACACAGTAGTCCGAGATGGGGGGAAGAAAAAAAGAAGATAAAGAAACTGCGCTGTGCTGTGGCTGTCCTCAAAGCCGAGGGAGATGATGCAGCTCTCTGGTGTACATTACATGGCTCCGGGCTAAGATGGAGCTTGTTAGCTGATGGTCCTATAGATGCTCACAGAGCGAGGTGAAGCCACAGAGGGGACTTTAACAGAAGTCTGCTCAACTGAAGATGTATGTGACCTGATCAAACTTTGCTTCACCAGCTTTCACTGGCTTTGAACTCGTAGTATGGGGATAAAAAGTGAATTGTATGGCTTTTATACCACATAGGGCATGACTGGGCATCCTTTATTAAGGGTAGATACAAATTCTAAACGACTGAACTGGTAAGATTCAACAAAATGAAAAATTACAGCATCTCTGGATAGGTTTTATACACTACATGCATTCATCAAATCTTTTGGTAGATCTTTTCACCTGCAAGATGTTTTTCTGTGCTAAAAATAAGGTAGAGTTACTTATTTTAGCAAAGTTTTTCACAGGTGAAGGTTACTTCCAAGTGAAAGTAAAAAAACCCAAAGAGCTGGGATTGAGCCCCACCTTAAAACATGCTTAACACCTATTTTCTTCTAAATGGGACCATAATTTACAAAATGAACATCATGCTGTATTAGAACAAGTCTTAAAATTAGCTATTGAGATCATAAACTCACTAGAAAAATCTTTACTGAGGTAATCAACTAAAGATGTAGTACGGTCATTTTCTCATAGACTTCTATATAATCTTGCAACCAGAGCAGTCGCCCCCTGCTGGACAATAAACGTTATGCAAGTTTGGGGGAGTTTACTGTGGTGTCACTTTTTCAAGGTTACATCCATTGTTTATATGATTATTCATTTGAGTTACGTTTTTTAAAAGTGAAGGTTAATCCCAGGAGAAAATGACCTTAGTAGTTCCAGAGCCCAATAAAATGCACTTTCTTAATCACTAATGGTAACATGCAAGACACTGCCTACCAGGAGAAGAAGCTTGTGGTTCAGTTTCTTGCCCAATAACACTTCAGCATGTGGACAGGAGGGGACTGAACCATCAGCCACGCAAATAGTGGAGAATCTGCTCTATCTTCTGAGCCACAGTCGCCTCAAGGTGTGTTTTAGGCTTAAATGAATACGTTCTATCAAAAAATGTTCATACTTGTTGGTGCAAGGTGGCACTAACAGCACCCTGATTGTCCCTTTTAGCCTTTGTTTCCATTACAGTGTAGAACCCAACAGCTTTAGCCGCAATGTTGAACCGCCAACAAAAAGTAGTTACTGGACATAAATCAAGTTCTTTGAGAACGCAGGTAATAGAAAAATGTAGCTTTGTTATACTAGCATGAATGGTGAATTTCATGTCGTTGATGGTGATGTTAGAGACTGCTACTCAGATTGATGCAAGTTTAACTAATCAGCATTCTTTTTCTCCAAGTTTAATCAGTGTCAGAAACACTTTTTAGAGCAACTCAGAAGTACCTACCTACTGAAGTTGGTACTTTTTTCATTCTAAAACAGTTCACAAAGAGGTTTTACAGCACGATTCTTGGAGTCAGAACATCCTTGTGGCTAATTGTACATGCTGACAGGTCTTCCTACAGCAGTTTTGATTGCCCCTGCGAAGTGATTAGCATACTGTAGCTGCTAACAACTTGTGATAACAAGTTTTGGAGGAAATATAAGTATAGTAAACATTCAGTTAGCACAATGTACATTTAACTGGCCATTTACACTTGGAAAATTTGAAAAATATGCCTAATTTCTTCTTCTTTTAACTTTAACTAGAGTCAAAAGCTAATTAGCCTAGCGTAACATAAGGACCAGAAGCAGCAAGCTGGGCTCTGTTCAAAGTAAAAAAAAAAAAAAAAACAGCACCTCCCAACACTTCCTAAGCTCACTAATTAGCACATTTTGCCTCTATAGTCTAATTGGTACTCAGACATTAATGTAAAATAAACAGCATCCGGTTTTACAGGTAAACATTTCTTAGCAAGCGACAGCTAACTGCAGTGTTTCAGGCAGCAGAATCACTGCAACAAAGTACTGGTTGGATGGATAAACTGCTGCTAATCAAATACATGTAACTGGTGTTTTTATGACCTCTGCTAGGTTACAGGGAAGCAACATAAATAAAGTGTTATTGGTTTAGCAAAGCTATTTATTGCTTGGTAGCATAACTAACAAACAAAGGAGGCAAAACTACAAAGAAATATAAGGCCTGTGGGTGTTTCTAAATCAGTGGAAAAAATAAAATCAAAAGAGGCCTAAGAGCGCTCCAGCTTGGTAAATAAACTGCTGTGGAAAACAAGTAAACTTCCCACCCAAACTGCTCCTACTGTGTCAAACAAAGGATAGATGATGAAGTGTGTGCAGGTGTGTGAAATTAACCACGTCTGGCCCAATCTCAGTACAACAAATCAAAGAGCACACACTATTCAGTGGGTTTGCCGTTTTTCTAGTGCTGTGTGAATGCTAAGCTGTGGTTGTTACACCCTGTATAGTGCACTTAAAGTATCCCACAATGCACTGTGAAAGTAGTGTACAGTTGATGGTCACTAACCAAGACAAATGTACCATCATGCATTGCATGAAAAGAGAATGGAATACAGATGATAGAGCCAGTTGAGGATTGGTGGCATTCCACAGATTTCTGATGCTGTTTTATAGTGTTAAGACATATTTTATTGTGTTTCTACAGAATATATCTTTCTATCTGTGTAGCTTGTCAAAAGGACAACAAGCATGAGTGACGGAATCAATAGTGCCGAGACTCAGAAAGTGTCAGAAAGTGTTACTTTTGAAGAGGAACTCCCTACACAGTTCATTGTATAGTAGTAATAGATAGGGAGCAGGGAATGACTGGATGATTTTGGACGCAGCCAAGATGTGAAGAATACCCAAGAACCAATCCTGGTCAATGGTTCACCACAAGGAAGGACAAGCAAGACCACCAAGGGCCATCTGAGAACCCAGCTGGCCGTTTCCCCCGGCTTGCTGATGTTAAACTGGCCACTGGCACCAGCTTTACTCAGTCAATTTTTTACTCTATTCTGGTGCCAGACACCCAGTATAAGGAGTCCAAAACTATCCCAAGACATGTAACCAGATCTGTCCTAATTGCAATTACATGTGGAAATCTGTCCAGAGAAAACATCCTCTCAGGAAGCGTCCCTCGAAGCTTCCCAGTGTTTTGGCGTCTCATTAGTCTTCTGTTGGGAACCACTGCAACCTCCTGGCTTTGCAACACAGAGCAGACAGCATGTATGTCGGAGATGTAGAAATGGAAAAGGAACAACGGGTAAAACAAGTGCAAGAGAAACCCGATGAACTGATATCCCGAAGATAGAGAGAATCCGATCTGAATTCCAGAGAGAAGTTACAATTTCATGCTATTGTTGCTAAAACCAAATAAGAAGTTCCCAGAAGAAAACAACCGAGATGATTCCCGTCACGCCGTTCCCTTTTAAACTATGACTCTAGTTGCTGGGAGGTACAAATTGTCATTGTGTTTTCTGTTTGTTTTGGTGCTTTCTAGGTTACAAGAGTTTATGCTGCACAAATCCTTGTGTTCTCCGTCCACCGAGCTCTAAACAACGAGTGAATTCATTCTGCGGCTGGGCCAGGCACGATTATTCATGTACACGCTGATACTTCTTCGATACCTAGCATGTGTTTTCTCTTACTCAATCTTGGCGGGGAGGGAATGCGCCGAGGTTATTGATTAGACTTTGGAGAACTGCAGGAGATTCAGTTGTGTCTTCAGCCAAGAGTGAGTCTCCAAACCAGCAGTGTCACAACAAGGGGAATTCTCTCTCAGGTTCTGTCCAGTAAACACATCTGTTTGCAAAACTTATTGATAACTCAAGTTCATTGCATTAAACAAGACCCTACAACCATAACAACTCTGTGGGGCTTAAACTGAACGCAAATCTAATTTTAAAAAATGGCTTGATTGCATACAAAATCAACGTAAAGATGTAAATAAATAAAATGTCAACACAAATTCGACAAAAGCAAAAGGGTCAAGAGTGGAAGAACTGAAATTTCGGGTGAAGTCTGAGAACAGTTCGTGGGTCTGGACCTCTAAATGTGCTGAATATTTCAAGTGATGGGTGATGCACAACTATTGTGGTGCACAAATAATATATGATATGTAAGTAAGGTAGTATGCTTCATTATACCTCCATAAGATTAAAGCCTACAGCTACGTGTAGCTATAAATCAAGAATTGTTTTGCTTAACTTGCTGTGATAATTTTGTTGATGCTAAGTCTGTATCATTACCGTAACATCTTTCCAACAAATATATACGCATGTTGAATCATGACAGTAGCAAAAATAAGATAAGAGGTTGGTTTCTACCGCAGGAAACTTGTTGTTCCTGCAAATGTTTGCGCCACCTCGTGCCTGCTCTGAGTTCCTGCAGTGGAAAACCTAAATACATCAAAATGGAAGACACTAACAGGCATTAAGTCTTCCCCAAAGTCCACAGACTAGCAGGCTAACAAGTCTGGAAAACTGTGGACTCCCCAAAACCACAGAGTTGTCTCTGCTGTGTTCTTTGGTATATGGACAGCAGTGACTGTATACAAACACTGTCTTTGTAGTCTGAACGGTCTCAGCACACAACTGCAGAACGACAAGTGGGTCAAACCGGACAGTCTCCACCTGGACTCAGTCTGCAAGCTTACTTAAGGTTGTACGTTCTTTATAGTGTTGGCTGTATGGTCTGGTTGCATCTCTAAGAGGGGAAGAAAGTTAGGATTTCTTGAAACCATAGCACAGACGCCTGTGGAGGAACTAAGCTCAGGATGTATTAATGGTGTCCCTGCAAAATAGCAACATGAGAGCTTATTTTGGTGGAACATTTGCATGCAGGCAGGAGGGCGCTATCAATACAATGGATAATTCACTGTAAGAACCAAACAGGCCTTCCTTCATGCACGATACAAATCTTTGGCAAACTTGAAATGTTTAGGTTGCTGCCTGGAGGTTGTTGTGTCCCATAGTAAAGTCGTTTGTGTGAAATGCACCACAGGAATGACAGATTTATACCCAAAATTGTGGACACAAGTTGGTGAGTCAGGCTATTATATTGGTTTTTGCACACATTTGCACACATGGTTCTTTGCTTCCTGTTTGAACGCACCCTAAATAGGCAAATTGTACATTTTTAGCTTCTACAACTCCATGGCAACTGAGCAATCCCTGTCTGCTCAGGAAGATTGTGTGATAGCTCCAGAACAGCTCCTTGCTGGGTGACAGTTTCATCCAAAACCGACTGTCTGCTTCCACCCAAAGACTCTTTTTTTTTTTTTTAGATCCATTGTAGTCTTGTTTAATTTTGTTTCTTCAAACTCAATTTTGTCTGCTAGAGGATGGATGTATTGCACCCCCAGATTGAACACAGTGTATTGAAATTCATATTAAAACTTTGTACAAACACACTGCGTCTGTCTGTCGCATTCCACTTCTGTGATCCGGCTGTTTTCGTAACCTTGATGCGAGCCGTCACATCAGCATCTCCTCAGCATCAGGTGGAGCATCCTCTCCACTTCAGCCTCACCTCCAAACTCTGGATGTTTTTCACATTTTTCCGTCTTCCCCGGCTCTCGGTGCTGCTCGTTTCGGAGGCCTGCTGGCCCTCAAAGCCCTCGCGGCTAATCTGCGGCGACACTGCGCCAACTCCCTCCGCTGTTGCCAGTCTGCGCTCTGGAAACCTGAGCAGGAAAAGGCGGCGAGAAAGCGAAGCTGATGGGGACTTGGCGGTCTGCTGGCGACGAGGGCGAAGCACGGTACTGAAAATGGCAGCTGTCAAGAGATGTGACGCTGAGAGGGGAGCAGGCGAGGTCCCACCTTCCCCCCTCTGCACCGCCGAGGTCCGTCTGAGGAGTTTGTCACATGCGTTAGATACTCCTGGTCGTCAGGGTAAATGCGGACCGGCAAGCTTGTCAAGTTGAGTGAGGAGGTATGTCCGTGCGTGAAGTCAAGTGTGACTGCTTAGGTAAATCCATTAAAGCGCTGCGAACAGGAGGGGATTTCTTCACTGATTTAGCCAAAACTGGGGGAGCAGATGATATGAATATCTCATCACATCTAACATCACTTTGCATCTCATATCGTGGAGAATGCAAATAAATATGTAACACTGGAATGATCTCTGAGATGCACTTTTCAAACAGCCTTTATCTGTTTTGAAGCAGGTGAAAGTGAATGCAATATTAAAGCAGCATCAGACACCGAGGACTGTTTGAAAATACAAAAAAATTACACGTGAGCTCAGCCGCACTGCAGTCGACCCAAAATAACATTATTAGAAGACCGTGCACATGATAAAGTCATGAAGGAAAACAGTTCATCCCTGTAGTAGCAATGCACAGTCCTTTAAATGTTTCATGTTAATACTGAGCATTGTGCAGATAAAATGCCTGTTAGATGTGTCCGTGCACTTCAAACCACATGTTCCTTGTTGAAAAATAAGCTTTTCATATGGTATCATCTTCATCAGCACATGGAGTTAAAATTTCCATTTTTCAGAGTACTTCAGGGCCTCAATTCAGCTTCAAAAGTGACAGCACAAGCCTCTTGACTCAATCTTATGCTAACATGAAGCTAAAGCAAATAATACATTCAAGGACATCAGTTTTTGAGATAGGACTAAAAACAAAATGTACCTGCTAGAGGTAAAAGTTGACCCTAAACAAGACACCTCCATTCAAAGAAAACGTTAGCTGTGTGTTTTCTAGCATCAGCAGAGGAGTGAAGGCAGACAGCTGCTTGGACGTGATGCTGCTGTATAATCGTGCACCGGATATTTGGTATTATCTGTGTTGCATGAACAAACGCCAGAACATCTGCACCACATCTTAGCCCACGGACACCGCATTGCTGCTATTTTTAGATAAATACACGCTGGAATCGACATGTATCTGCACAACAAGGAAATTAAACTTTATGCAACTTTGATCACAACATACTGTGTCGAGAATTAAGTCACATTTAATTGAAAGATCTGCTGTTCTTCATATCTTGCTGGAACTTCAAATATAGCCTCTTTTAAAGATGGAAAATAGATGCTAATGTTTTAAAACTTACTAACAATGCAGACTACGTAAAGAAAAGTTGCAAATACAAAAAAAATATAGGGTTGGGCCCAACAAAAAAGATAACGCAGCAGCTTGCAGCAGTTTTTTTTTTAGTTATGACAACTTGTAATGAAATTATGTTCAACCAATGAACTGTGTTGATTTAGAGGAATTAGCTTTTCTTCTGCAAGCAAAGCTACTTTTTCCTGTTCATCTTGTTTGTATACCGTCTCTTGACCAGGTCGTCATTGAAAATGAGAACCAGTTCTCAATCAACTCAATCAAAATAACATTTTCAATTACAGGTCTTTAAGTTATCAAGTGAGTTTCATTAAGGTCCCATGACGTGAATTTGAAATTGAATATCACAGAAATTTAAGTTCAAAATACATGCAATGTTTAATTGACATAATTATTAACGTTGTTGTGTCAACCCATGTTTCCAACTTTAATTTTTTAATTGTTTTTTTTTTTTTTTATCTCAAAGACTAAATCAGATTTTTTTTTTAAATCGTTCAGCCATGCATTTAATTAAGTGGTGGAAACAGAATGGTCTGACCGCACCTCATCATTATTCTGCAAACAACAATGCTCGGGCTTTATTTGTATGTGTTCCAACCAGTCACATTCATGTTGCTCAGCCCAGGATGTAGTGATGGTGCCCGCTGAAAACCAGTGACAGGAGAAATGTTTTGTTGGAACATTTTCATGCAGGGAAGTGAGCACTGCCATTAAAATGACTAATTCACTGAAGGAACTAAGCAGGTTTGCCTCATTGCACCATTCAGATCTTCAAAACGTTTTAGTGTGTCGGTTGCTGCTCCGAGCGGATTTTGAAAATAGTAGCATGCTGTGTAAAATGTGCTGCAGCGATACCTGAAGTCTGCATTTACAGAGTAAAGACTAGAGATGAACTGAGATGAACTAGAAGCACGACCCAATTCTGAAAACAAATGAGAGGAATTTATTAAAACAGAAGTCTGAGGTGGCTGACAGGTCATGCATGATCAAAAGTGTTTCCATACTTCAGTCATGCATGCGGTCCTTGCTGTACACGCTTGTAGCTCATGTTAAAGTTTCATGCCGCACGTTGTGCTGCGATACAATAATCCGAGCACCTGTCCCCCTCGCAAGGTCACTCCAGGTCAAACCGTCCGCCGAGCCATGAGAAAACAACAATGTGCCAGCAAGTTTTCTTCTAGCGCCGGAAAAAGTGCAAAGACTCCTGTGACAGGCTGGAAAAAACATCGGCAAGATGAACTGTGAGCGCAGCGATTGTTCTGTGCTATCTTGCCCCGAGAGCCCGAGGCGTTTTGAACCGGGACTGGTGGAACGAGGAGGGAGGAGAGGATCGTGGGTTGCTCCGGAGGTGACGAGGCTGGATGGATTATTTGTTGCCAACTTAAGCGACAGCAAGGCTTGTGGACTTCCTGCTTCTTCAGGAGAGTGTTTCTCGCCCCGGAGGGACAGGGCGCTGTGGGACGACGGTTATGAACCTCAGCAATCAGCCCCCGTCAGTGTTCAGCAGCGCCGCAGCCTGACATGTGAAGCAACAGCTATTCGGAGAAAGCCTCGTCCACTTTGGTTTCACATCAGCGGCTGCGCTCTGGCTGTTCGTTCTCTTTGTCTTTCTTTGTTCCGCTCACTGCTTCTCGGCCTCTTATGGTGAACACACTCGGATACACCTCGTTTTCTACTGACTACTTTGTCCTGAAGTCCCAGAGACAAATTTTTACCCTCGAACCTTGAATTCAGTCGTCGTTTTGACATTTAATCTAAACATAAAGATCTTTGCTGTCCTATAGCCATAAAGTATGTTGTTGTGTTATCCAGTATGTTATTTTAGGGCCAAAGGGAGACCGCTGACTGATATTTGGAAGTGAAACACATTAGGAGTGTAGTTTTCTTCAGCCTGCCCTTTCTGTAGAACATAGTCGTCTTTGTTATCGTCTTATTATTTGACTATAAGGACAGAATGCTCTAGTGTGTTTGCATTTTTTTATAAACTCTTCACTATTCTGTCAAAATAATGACATGTGGAGCTGTTTTGGAGGAATATTTGAATGCTGGGAGGTGAGCATTGTTATTAAAACGGTTATCCACTGAACACCTAGCAGGGCCAGCTTACTGCGCTATCCAAACACTCGCAGAACTTGAAGTCTTCATTGTGCTCGGCTGCTGCTCGGAGGTTGTTGTCGTTGTTTCCCATAGAAAAGTACATTTTAAAAAAGAAAAGACAAAAGACGGAGAAGAGAAAGAGGAGACTTATATACATGGTGTACATTCAAGAAGTCAGGCTAGAATAACACAGACACCATGTTGTTGAAATGCCTTTAGTTGTTTTTAATTAACAGAGAACTTCTCAACATTCATCCTTCAGTTTTGATTGGTTCTTGCTCATGATGTGTAACCTATCAGATGGATGGATGTTGCTCGAGACCACAGATTGGTGACCGCACACAACTTCTGTTTATTTGACCTCGTTTGTGTAATTTTTGGGGGGTGAAGTAAAACCCCTTTCCCAAATTGATCTGCAACTCCTTGTTCTTGTAGCTCAGACCCTCAAAAGTTCAGATTTCTGCCGACTACAACTTTAACGTTGCCTGTTGATTTTATTCTCCCGTCTTGCAAAATGTGTTGTTTCTGATCATTTGAAGAAGTGTGATAATCCACTAATACACTCATGAACACGCGGTCATCACCTGAACCGGCATGGTCCATTCTCCTGATTATCTGAGAACTAGAGGAACTTCAAATTTCCCACAATTTGAGGAACCACAAATCCTGCTTGATTGCATTTCGTGTTAGTTTTCCCACCGCAGCTCAAGCACTGCGACGATTAGGCCACGTAGGCCGACCTGTTGTCGTCATTGTGGTGTTTTTAGCGGTTAATGATCCTCGTGGTCTTCTGGAATTTTGTTTAATGACATATTTTAGTCCTCGCTGCTTAATATAAATAAAGGACATGACTCAGAGTCTGTCTTTAGCTGCTGCCTGCTGTCACGCTATCTGTAGTTTTATTTTGTTAAGCAGCTTCTTCCTCTTTCTGCAGCTGTATGTTTCCACTACATCCTGGATTCTGAGTGTTTCAGCACTGCCAACCCTCGCTTGCAGGATCTTCTTGTGAACTCTGATGAAAGTTCCTCAGTGATTTCTGCAGAAGCTGGTATGTGACACGACGTGTTTCAACACGTAAAGTACATTTTCTTCTGAGTGGTCCTCACCTACCAAGTGCAGGAGGCCCTTTTCTTTCATCAGCCTTCACTTACTTCACTTCCGGCCACTTCACATTATTCTACTTTTAAGGAAGTATTTTTAAAATAAACATCTGTTTCCAAGGCTGCATATGAGACGAGGAAACCTCAGTGGGCTTGTCTCTGTGAATTACTGATTGAATATGATGATTATTATTTCTTTTACACATTTTTCTAACGTTTTTTTATTATGCCGGAGAAACTCTTTACTTTCGGCAGTTTAGTCGGAGAAAAACGTCAAGGATCTAACATTTAATGCAATTGCTTGTGTTGTGGAAAATAACTGGAAAATAATGCTGCAGAGAAGAATCTCCAATCAAATTCATAAGTTTATAATAATAAAATTAATTATATAACATCTTTTAAAAGCAGAGTTTATGAAGCTAGACTAGGCAAAAGAAAAAAGAAAAAAAAAACAACCAGATTTTCAAAATAAGATACACCAGATAAAATAATAACATACAAGTAAAGGAAAGAACAGGTGGAATAAAAGAAAAAATGAGGGTAAAACCATAAACACAAGGCTAAAAATGATAATAACAGTAGGTAAAGTAAATAAGTAAAATAAATAAGAAAATAAATCAATGATAAATAAACGAATAAAATTAAGTTCACAAATCACGTAAATGATAAAAAATTATAATAAAAAATAGAAATAGCTAAAGTGAGCATCGTTGAAAATAGCATTTCCAAAAGATTCACCAATCGGTAGACATGGTAGCGCACTCGAAACCTGCATGCAGATGAATGGAACTTTTAAAGGCAGTAAAAATGCCACAACCTACAATTAGACCACAGGCTCGTATTAAAAGGTTGCAATGAATCACAATCTGGATTCATTTCACAGACACCTGCACAGAGAAGTTGGATATCAGTCAGTCTAGTCCTGGAAGTTTACAGCATCTGCATTAATAAGCAGCGCGTCAGTCAAGACTCACACATTTTGCAACGTCCTTGAGCAACAACTCCGAATTCCCAACTTACACACTCGAGGCACAGAGTCAAAAAAAAACAAAACGTGTTGAACGTACGGCGGTGATGAAATCGCGTGACTCTTCAGGAGACAGAACGCCTTCGGGACGCCAAACGGGCAGCCGTCAGGCCGCGAGACGTTTCATCAGAGTGGAAAAATAACACAAACACACACACACAAAGGGTGGTGAGAGAAAAAGACTGCTGACACTCATGTGGACGGGAAGGTGAGCAAACAATCACCGGGAGCAGGTGCCTTTTTGATGGACAAAGCTGCCAGCGCGAAGGCTGCATGTCAGCCGAGTAAATAAAACACAGAGGGGTGAGGCAGGGGGAGGCAGGGGGAGGAGATGGATGCAAACTGATGGTTGTGTGTTTTCTTTTTTTGCAGACCAGCGGCAACGTCTGAGCTCAGAGAGGAAGCAGGTAGTAGCTGTTTGAGGCTGAGGAAAAGGCCGCTAAGAAAGCAGGGTGTTCTGGGTAAAATCAGAGCCTTCAAAGTGACAGCAGAAGGTAGATGTGACACTCCAGTAAAATCTTTATAAGCCTGCTGGACGAATGGTATTCAGATGTCAGAGAGAGACGACGTTAAAAAACCAAAAACTAAATGAAAGATTAAAAAATAGCAGCAAGAGCGCCAGAAAAGTACATGAAACATGTTGGAAGACTGTGATGTTCAAAAACTATGAAATATGCTAAAAAAAAATAACCACAAAGATCTGCAAAATAATTAGATTTTAGTGAATCTAACACAGTTAAACAGTGTTGTTTTACAGTCACGCATTGTAAAAGAAAAAAATTACTATCTGTAAGAATACATGTTTTTTTTATACAGATATTATTCAGTTGTTACCTTTGGGTTAAAAACTGCTTTCTGTGATTTTACCAGATATTATCATGGGAAAATCTGCAAAACATTAATTCTTAAAAGTTATATATATATACACACATATATATATTAGGGATGGACTGATACCTCTTTTTGATTTCCGATACCGATACCGATATTTCAACTTTGAGTATCTGCCGATACCGATACCATCTCTCCTCCTAAACTTCTTTGGAAATACCTTATTTGCATGGATACATTTGTTTAAGATGGCTTTATCCAAAGCCTTATACTATTAAAGCATAGACTTTGCTTTTCTAAGAAAGGAAAAAACAGCCAAAAGCATGTCTCAAAGTGAAACTGTAGCTGCTTTATTTGAGCTGCAATCAGACTACAGTGTGCACTCAGAGCCATTCACATATTTAGAACAGATCAAAGTGACACAGCAACATTAAGCTGCAATTTAAAGGTTAAATTACCAAAACTTGGTGTTAAATAATAGTACCACTAATAGCCGCTCTCGGCTCTGCGCATGAGCAGTAGTACATGAGGCCGGAAACGTTGTGACCTGCTGCGGGATCGGATCCAATAGGAAGCGTCTGTCTGCAGAGCCGGAGACCCACGTACAGGCTGCTGGTAGAGGGCTGCACGGAGAGGCTGGACTCGTCTGCTACGGCCGTATAAGTGCATGGCTTCTAGCTCGGGTGCGCGACGTAGTTGTAAAGGGTGATTTCACTCAAAATGTACTTCCAATTTTTTTTTAAAAATATTTAAGAAGAGTATTTTAAACCCCTTCCCGCTCCCACGTCCCGCCGGCGGGACGTGACCACTTTCCAAACACATTACAGCCAGATGTGCGCATGCTCCACAATCACGTTTCCCGACAACATACACATCAAATGAAAGCTCAGAGTCTCCTCTTTCCGACGATATAAACCTTTTTGACCTGCAGCAGCCACAGCGTTGACACAAAGAGCTTTTTGTACAGAAAAGCAAAATGTTAAAATCCGACGTTTCTTACCTTTGAAGGCTCTCTGCAGCTCAAACATCGCTCATTACTCACCAGCTTGGTCTCATTCTGTCCGGACACAACCAGTCAACATAATCCAGTAAAATAATTCGGTCCGTAAAACGTATTAGATCCTCAAAGGCACAAACTCTGCAGTAATGTCTTCCCAGCTTCAGATCAGCTCCGGCTGTTTTATTCATTTCTTCTGGCAAAATCAGCCTGAATCTATTTCAGATCGCGCTGAAAGCGCTACAGTCAGCTAGACGGACGGCTCAGCTTTTGATTGACACCTAGTTTGGCCAATAGGAGGGCTTTGGGGGTGAGTGACAGCCTGAAGGGCCAATGGAGTGTCTCAGACAGTCAACCCGGTCCGCACAAGTCCCACCCTTGTAGATTCGACCAGTCGGGTTGCAGACACTCTCTGAAGCTGTAAACTTGTAGCCAATGAGCAGACGAACACGTGGGTGTGTCGGAAGGCAGGATTGTGTGTGTGTGGCGGTATCGGATCGGCCAGTTACCACTGTGAAGGAAATCATCCGATACCGGAATTTCGTCCAGTATCGGACCGATACCGATACCCAGTATCGGATCGGCGCATCTCTATATACACACTTTACTGTCAAAAATAGTTCAAGAACAAAAAATAAATATTTAAAAAAATAGTTGTTGTTGTTTTTTTTTTAATATGGGCATTATGTACAATTGGTTTTTTTTTTTTAATAATTTTTTTCTTTTTGTATAATTTTTTTACACCTAAAATTATTCATCATTTTTTAATCTTTTTTTAATTAAAATTACTCAAAATATCTATAAAATAACACTATTTTTGCTGATTTAAATAAAGTAAAAAATAGCGTAATATTAGGGTCAAAGGTCATCAATGAATTAATGATCATTTTTAAAAGTAAATTGATATTATATGTAGTTTAACAAACAAATAAATATAACTAAAATGAAACAGGGAAAATCTGTAAAATGTTTTTTTTTTTTTTTTTTTTTTAAATGTAATTTAAAACAATTCCAGTTAATAACTGTTGAAAGAAAAATTTCTTGTTGCATCTATTAGACTTTTAGTGAGAATTCTGGACATACGGCGACATATTTTTGCATCTGTCTGCATATTTGGACCATATTCTCGATGTCTAGCGGGAGAGGGGTGGATTATGATGCAGGAGTGGTTTTAAACTTCTTCAGGTGTTATTTTGCTGACCACTTTTTTCCGTCTGGTTGAAATAAAAAGCTCCTTTGAACTGCTCAGGCCGTAGAAACTAAGCGAGTTTAAAACTATCCCTCAGTTTTGAATCTATAAAACCTGCTGTGAGCGTCATTGCATTGATCTGTAGCTGGTAGCTGTGACTCAGCTGGTTTGAACATACGTCCTTCAAACTGTTCTGTGTAGAAACACTGTAGGAAAGAAAACACTGAATTTATAGCCGGTATACTGCTTCAGCAGGAAATCCTTTTGCCAGTTGCGTTGGCCTAACAGATTAATTCTACATCCACCCTGCATTAATTAAAAGAACCTCCTGGCCATAATCGACTGGCAACTGTTGGAGCTTTAGAGGAAGTATTGGACGCTGCGCTGCTCCTGTCTTTTCTACAGTATATACTGGAGAGCAACCAAATCCACATTCTGCAGCAACAAACGCCGCCTGTGTTGCTGCTCAGTCCCAGTCGAGCAGCGTGGCTACGTCCAGGTATACGGAGGAGGACACCTGCTGACTTCTAAACCAGACCCATCATCAGAACTGGGCAGACTTTTCTAATATGACCTAGACACGACCCTACCTCCTGCTTCTGTCGCTGTTGTGAGTCTTTTTGTGGAAGCTGTGTGTCTTTCTGAAGTTGTTCTAAGTCTTTTTGAAGTTTTGTGTCTCTCAAGGTTGTTTTGAGTTTTTGTGTCTTGTTGAGGTTGTTTTGAAGCTATTTGTGTGTTTTATGTCTCTTCCTGGTTGTTTTCTGTCTCTTGGAGATTGTTTTGAGTCTTTGAGGCTGTTTTGTGTCGCTTCGAGGTTGTTTTGAGTCTTTCTGTGACGATCTTATGTCTCTATGAAGTTGTTTTCAAGCTTTTTGTGGAGGTTTTGTGTCGCTTTGAGGTTTTTTTGAGTCTTTCTGTCAGGGTTTTGTGTCTCATTGTGATTGTTTTAAGTCTTTTCATGGAGGTTTTGTGTCTCTCAGGTTTGTTTTGGGTATTTTTGTGTGGGCTTTGTGTCTGTTTGAGGTTGTTTTGAATCTTTTGTGGAAGTTTTGTTTTCTCTTTGAGATTGTTTTGAATTTTTTTGGAAGGTTTGTGTCCCTGAGGTTGTTTTGAGTCTTTTTGTACCGTTTTTGTGTCTCACTGAGGTTGTTTTATAGCTTTTTGTGGAGGTTTTGTCTCTCAAGGTTGTTTTGAGTCTTTTTGTGGAGGTTTTGTGTCTCTTTGAGGTTGTTTTGTGTCTCTTTGAGGTTGTTTTATAGCTTTTTGGGGAGGTTTTGTGTCTCTCAAGGTTGTTTTATTGCTTTTTGTGGCGGTTTTCTGTCTCTTTGAAGTTGTTTCGTGTCTCTTTGAGGTTGTTTTGAAGCTTTTTGTGGCGGTGTTCTGTCTCTGAGGATGTATTTGAGCTTTTTGTGAATAAACAGCAAACAAACATACTTCAGCAAAAAATTAATTGCCGTCAAAATGCGACTGAGAATGCAGTTTATCTGTAAAGGAACATCATTGTGGGAGTCAGGGCTGTAACATTCCAGTGATGAGGTGCTCTGCTGAAAACCAGCTGTTCACAGACACAGTTTACAGATCAGATACCGGCCCACAGACCTGAAGGTGAGAGAATAGCTGCCAGGTTTCTATGTGTGGCTGGATGAAGGAATAAGGAAGTCCTCACTTAAACATGCATAATAATGTGGGTGTCTCTACCGGCAGGCTGTGGATGAGTGTTTCTGCAAAATCTGCATCTGTTCTGTGGCTAATGTTGTTTCATAATCATCCAGACTCAGTGAAGCGAAGCAGCACAAGTTAAATAACAATGTGTGAACACTGCCGGCCCATTTTTGAGGTTAAATAAATGTGTAAAAATAGTTTAAAATGCCACTATTTGTAAGACAGGATGCTTTAAACTAAAAACGTAAACATTTGGGGCCTTAAATTCAACGTCTCCAGGCTTCAGTCGTTCTTCACGTTGAAGTGTAAATCCTGCAGTAAATCATTTAACCTGTTGTGTCGTTCGCACTGAATGATTATGAACTCTGTGTGATGAGTTTGTTCTGGAGCGGATCGTGAATTCCGCAGCGTTTTCTGTTGTGGACTTTGGAAACGCTCGCTGGAAATCTGCTGCCCAGCTCTTGTGTTTTTATGGCTCCGCCGTGGAAACAAGCCGTGTCGGCTCCATGAATGTTCCTGCTGCTGCAACAACCCAAACCACAGCAAATACTCTGGATTGTGTGTTTACTGTTTGTTTTTGCAGAATATTGAGGAAAAAGAAAAAAAAAAATAGAACATTGAAGTGGACAGAATTTTTATAGAGGACGAAATCAGAAGTGATGTTTATGTGATTCCAAATATAAGCGAGATGACGTGAATGCAGGCAGGAAGGACAGATTCAACAATGACCAGGTCGTCAACCCGGATTCATTTCCTTCCTGTCTTTCCTCCCTTCCTTCCGATCATGTTTTTAACTCCAAACAGCAACAGCAAAACAAGATTTGCCTCCACATCATCCATCGCAGCAGGAAATACATTAAATGAGACCACAAGTCATCACTGTTAACTGTATTTCAAAATTAGATCAACATTTTTGGCTCGAATAAACGCCATCAAAGCCGCAAAGACCAACAAACCAGTAGCAACATCCCTGTTTAATTTGAATGACTGAGCTCTTCTATTTAACACAGGCTTTAATATGAAATTAGGCTGTTTTTTCTTTCATTTCATGATTAGCGTTGCATTTGATTACAAGCGTTTGGGATGACATAACTGCTTAAAAAAGAGCAAAAAGTTGAAATTTTCAAAGGATAATTCATAGAGTTAGAGGGATAATTCAGGTGTAAGTTTTAAATGAAAAAATCCTGCATTGTAGTTTTACCTTCTGTGCACAGGAACTGCAATTAAAGCACCAAATTTAATTTAAATACAACCAAACCTTGAGTAAATAAACCAAACATGCAAACCTTTCAGTGACACTAGATAAATAAAAATCAAAGGATCACTCCAGTCAATAGGATTCATTGCTTTAAAAGTGACAAGAAATGTTATCGCAGTGTTGCTTCAACGCTGAAGTACAGTTTAAAAGTACAATTTGAGGTCCTTGTACTTGAGTATTTCCATTTTATGTCCACTTCACTACATTTCAAAGGGAAATATTGTACATTCTCCTCTATCTGACAGCTTCAGTTACTTTTAAGACGCAACTTTTACACGCTGGATAATAAAACAAGCTTTTAAAAGACGAGGCACTTCAGCGTATTAACAATTAAACCGGCGGTTTCGAAACTTTCTGGTGGTTCCTTCCAAAAATGTGTGTGCAGTCGGGCTCAGATTTCTGATTTCCATGAGTTGTTAACAGCTGCAGCAAATTTTGATTTTCCCCTTTTAAACTTCTCACAGGATTTCATTTCAGCAAAGGTTCCAATGATGCAATATCTCAGCAAAAAAAACTCAAAGATTAGAGGAAAAACTGAAACAGATTTGTGTATCTGAACCCATTAAACGTGTTCGGAGGCCTCGGATTCATCTTTGGTCCCTGAATATAAAAGTGGCTCTACAGTAGAAACCAGACGTTTACACACACTGTATAAAAAGACACTTCAAACCTTTTTCTCTCGCTGTCTGACATTAAAACAGAATCAACTTTTACTGTTTTAGCTCAGTTAGGATCACCAACATTATTTCTATTTGCTAAACGCCAGAACAATGACAGAGAGAATTTTTTTAGAGAATTTTTTTCTTACTTTCTCCAAAGTCAGAAGTTTTTATATGTTTAGATGTTAAACAAAACCTCCCTTTGCGTTCCGACTTATTCAGACTGAACCGGAGGATGTAATGGAACCGTGCACCGCCCCATCGCCACCGCTGAACATCAGGAAATGTCCCTGCTCTGACATTAATGGGTTCAGCCTAATGTTTCCACAGATTAATCCACACGCCCTCACACAGGCTCCCACATCCTCCCATGATACTCCACGCCAAAGAAATCCTCGACGTCTCCGCGGCGCCATAAAAGAAGTTGATAAGGTAATTCTGAAGCGGCCTCATCACCTGTTTTCCCCCTCGCCCGGCCCCTCCCCGCCGCTCCGTCTGAGAGCGTATTAATCCCGACTTCCCTCTAATCCAATTAAACGCGGGAGCAGAGGTGCTGTCATTGCCAAACATGTTTCTGCTGAAGGGAAGGGAGAAAAAAAAAAAGCCTCGAGACAGATTAAGGCAAAGAAGATCCTTAATTTGTTAATCACTGAAGTGCGCTGTCACTGATAGGGGGAACGAGCACGTCTTCATACGCCGGCCCTGATATGAGTGGGGAGTCAAGCGTGAAACACAAAGGGGGAATCAAGAACAATTACCGGGAGATGACGAGAGGATCAAACGTGGATTCATTTCATTATCTGGACGACGCCTCGCTGCCCGTCCTCCTCTAAATGCTAACGTCTGCCTCCGAGGAGCTCTGAGTCGGTGAAGATGTGGGCTTTAACCGAGGCCCCGTCGTGCGGAGACGTAGAAGTCGGCTCCAAGATGCATCTGAATGATGGAAATTTGCAGCTTCAAAAAGTTCTTACCAGAAAACGCTACAGGAGAAAGGTTGTTCTGACTTTGTAGTCTTTGTCCACCAAGGTGCTTTAGATTCTCCTCAACAGTTTGCACAACCTCGTTGTTGCTTTGAAAATGATGACCAGGCAAGTTTGGGAAACAAATGAAAGTCAGACAGTGCAGAGTTTTTGTGATATAAAGACGCTCATGTGGATCCTGATGCTGCAGGTGTTTATTAGAATCAGAGGACAGACTCCTACAAACAGCTGGAAGCCACAAACTCAACTTGAAACAACTCGTTTGACTTAATTTTTCGAGTTTGTTGAACTTCTTAAGTTCATTTAACGTGACTAAGTTCGTTCTACACTTGGGGCTGCAAGGTGGCTCGGTGGTTAGCACTGTTGCCTCGCAGCAAGTAGGTCGCCGGTTCGCGTCCCAGTGAGGACACCCGGGATCTTTCTGCGTGGAGTCTCCATGTTCTCCCCGTGCAGCGTGGGTTCTCTCCAGGTTCTCCGGCTTCCTCCCACAAGGTCCAAAAACATGTTGAGGTTAATTGGTGATTCTAAATTGTCCGTAGGTGTGAATGTGAGTGTGCTTGGTTGTCTGTCTCTAAGTGTGGCCCTGTGATAGGCTGGTGACCTGTCCAGGGTGTCCCCTGCCTTCACCCTGAGTCAGTTGGGATAGACTCCAGCCCCCCATGACCCTAGTGAGGATTAAGTGGTGTGTAGATAATGGATGGATGGTTCTACACTTAAGAACTTATGAGATGATTAATTTATTCATCAAGCGGTGTTTTAGGGCAACAGGAAAACTTGCTTTTCTAAAGTAAATGAACTTTAAATGATTAATAGTGCAGGTAAACTTAATAGCATGTATAAAAATCAGGAGTGATCACAGCTAACTGGACATTATTCTATTAAAATCGACCTCATGGTAAAATCTAAATCTGATTTTCAGTTACTTTCGGGTCTTTCAGCTCGACTTGCAAACCATCTAGAAGATTTGTGACTTTCCTCAAACAACATCATCAAGCTGCAGTTCTTCCCTTAATGTCCACTCAGAGTCAGATTCATTTTTCTGATATCTGCTTAAAGGACGTCCGAGTTTTTTCTGTTACCTTTCGCTGCCATCTGTCTTTGGCCGACCTGCAAAGTTCCACCGCTCGCTGATGAAGGTGATGTGGAGCAGCTGAGTTTGCCTGTTACCACTGAATGAAAAATGGCCCGTTTAAAACAACTCAAGATGGTCAGCGTGAGCATAATTATCAGACACACACACTCGCTCTTGGCTTTTGTGTGTTTTGACACTTGGCCTCAAGTCGTGATTGATAGATGCTGTTTACTTCTGGGCAAGGTACTCAATTTCAACTTAAGATGCCATTAGTGACAAACAATGCTTTCTCAAAGGAGGAAAAACAAGCTAAAATAACAGTTATTAAGGTAATTATGAGTTATAGACGCTATTAGGGCTCGATGGATCGTTGTTATTGTGACTAATACTTCTTCGCGGGGGTTTTCTTGAGGTGCCTTGATTTTCTGACGCCTCTCCAATTATCGATAACGAGGTTTTTTTTGCTCTTGATGAAGAATCATAAACATGTAGCTGTTGTGAACTTCAAGGACCTTCGGAGGGCGAAGCTGCACAATCTCCTTCCTGCAGGACGGTCAAAGAGAAGCAAAGTGACGACTCCGTAGGCAACCGGCTCCTGTGGATTCCACATTATTCTTAAACACATGAAACGCCTCTCCATCCACACGGAGCAGCTTTTTATAAACATGGAGCATAAAGTGCAGCAAATCAGTGAATGTAAAGGGTTTGAGCTGGAAATGCTA
>NW_007579529.1:27527-32881 GCF_000690725.1 Stegastes partitus | reverse complement strand
GTAATGACTTTGTGTTCTTTTACTGAACACTGCTAACTCAAAGAACTGCTCCACTGCTGTCTGTTGTATAAAAATGACATTAAAGATCTATTTTATTCTTACTAAGCTTTTCATCAACTCCAAACTTATCTTCTGACTCATGTCTTGTAAAGTTTCCTCCAACGAGTGAGGAGTCACCTGGACTGGACCAAGTTGTTAGAAAAGTTTATTCTGGATGAGAAGGCTCTGGATTACATGTTTGTTTTGTTTATGTTATTTGTCTCCAAGCGTTCCCTGTTCATTATATATTTTTGTACTTTCTTAGCCTAATCTAGATTGTTATCTTGGATTTGGAAATCCTGTATTGTGCTATTCAGGATCAGGTAATCCATCCTCCTTTTGGACCAGTTTTTCAAATCAGATCGGATCGCCTTGTTCTGGATATTATGGGTGCATTCTGATATCTGTGTTATTATAAAATATACCAGACACAGGATTCAGCATGTTCCAGTTCAAGCAACAGACCAAAAAAACACCACAATGTGCTCCTTTATTCAGCCTCATTTTGCAGTATGAATGCCGGCGTGCTTTTCTCTGTGCAGACTGACATCCATCACATGGTTTATGGCGTCTTACTCGAGTAACACACAGGTCATTCTGCAGATTGTGACAGAGCCATGAGCTAAACGGTCAAAGTCTAAGGCGTAACACGATGACGAGGTGGTGTGTGTCTCAACTGTATGCAGCTGCTTTGTGAGGTGCAGCTGTAATAAAAGTGAACTAAAGGTTTGGTCTGATTTAATGTCAGACAGTGAGAAAAAAAAGGAAAAAGCTAACATGTCTTTTTATACCGTGGATGTAAACTTTTGGTTTCAGCTGTAGGCCATGAAGGCGCTGAGATGCAAAGTCAAGGCTTCATCACCATTACAAGCCTACTGACTTGCACATGCTGGAATCAAATCGAGTTTATTTACACTGCATGTTTAGAACATGTTAACAAAAACACGTGTGAAAAACAAGACAAGATAAAAACTAATTCATAAAGCTAAAACAAAAAAAGCTTCTACAATCGATTTGTAAATGATATAAATATAAAACACCAAATATTTAGGACCAATAAGAGAAACCAAAGGCCATTAAAAACAAGACTTTTCCTAAAAATGTGAAGTTAATGTTCCAACGTCGTGGAGCTACTGCTGCAAACATTCAATGGTTTTTTACCTGCAGGCTTGATGGTGAATCGATTTAAGAGGCCTGAAGGTGGTATATAAGAGCAGAGAAATGTACCTAAATGCCAAATAAAGACCCTTCAAATCAATTCTGTATTTGTTGTAGGAGAGTTTTGTTGCAGTCTTTCTGTTTGATGTGTTTTCGACGTTTAGAAATGAATCTTTTATTTAAGGGTCAAAGGGCATCTGAATGCTCTTCTTCCAAAACACTTTAACCGACTCAAACATCTACGAGGCTCTTCAGCAGATATTTTCTTCAGCTCAGGTTTGATCTGTAAATTCTCCCGATTTCTGTTTTTTGTTTTCGTGTCGTTTAAAAGGCGTCCGACTTCCCTCCGAACTGTCACCAACATTAGTTTGTTGTCGCTCTTCTCCGCTTCGTCACGGCTTCATCCCTCGATTACCTTCAACACCTCGCTGCTCCCAGAAATTAGTGCTGTTGTTTTTAACTGTCACTTTTGATTTCTCCCGCAGCCTTAAAAGCAGCCCTGTGACAAATGGATGCACTTTCTCAAGCCACTGGATCCTCACGTCTCCCCAACAATGGCAGCTACATGCTCGTTGTTTTGTTCCCTTTGTGTTGCTCGGGATACAGCGGGTTAGCTAGCGTCGACCGAAACCAAACGGCGTGCAAAAGAATTAACATTCTAATTAAAATCTAATTAGACTTTGATTTGCCAGATAATTATACTCGTGTGTGGCTGTTCTCTGGACTGCTCGGGTTTGATGAGGTGTGCCGCGGTGATTACCTCGCTGATGTGGATTTGTGTGACGGCGTAGTTTCCACAACGGCGCAAAACAAAAGAAAATAGATTTAGTTGGTTTGTGTAATCCGTGTTTTAGTCGAAGCTGCCGCGTGAATAATTGGTTCTCACACTTAATGAGGCGAGAGGGCTTTGTGATAATAGAGAAAAATAGGAGCTTCAAATGATTCTTTAAACAGCAAACAGGGCCGTGTTGAGGTCGTCCAACCAGTTCTATGACAAAAATGTGCATCAACGCTTTAGAAATACGGCATTTTGTGTCCGCTGAAGGAACTTAAATGAAGTTTAGCAGCTTTAGGAGAAGATTAAACCTTTGCATGAAGGTAAGAAAAGTCTCAAATTAAACTAGAATCTGTTTCTTTTCAGGTTACACGGACACAACTTATCAGAATAGAAACTAGATTCTACATTTTCCTGAAATCACCACAAGACCTTCTGTCTGCTGCATGTTAAGAGTTTATCGATGTGTAAGCAAACAGAATATAATAAATATGACTCAGCGCTCAACAAAAGATGATATTTTTGAGTTAAAAGAACTCCTGATGAAAATATGCTCAACCAACAAGCTACTCTGAGTTGGCTGGATTAGATTTTCCTCGACAGTCAGAGGTCATTTTGGTGGCAGCATAAACACACGTTTGTTTCAGCATAAGATACCAATTCATGCAGAACGCATCAGTTTGCTCTCAAATTTTAAAATATAATAAATACAGATTATCAAAATGCATTTAATAAATGCATTAATTACTCCTCTGTTTCTTCGTTAAATAACCAACTCAAACAGCTAAATATACTCTGTTATATGCAAAAGTGGTTTTAGTTGCACAATTTACCGTTATTTTACTGATTTTTCCTGTTTTGTTGAATTACAAATCATGACGACTAAAATCACAAAATAATTTATTGCATAACTGGAAAATTACACTTCATTATGCTTTACTGGATTTAAATCAACAAAAACATAATAATAATAATAAGAAGAAGAAAATCTTAAATTTATTTGCTATTATTTAAAATAAAATGTAAGTATTGTTAAAAAAAAATTAAAAAGGTAAATCTTTTCTTGTTGAACTACAAATGATAACCAGTAAAATCACACAAAAATAATTTATTAAATAATTGTAAAATTACACTATGCTTTACTGGATTTAAATCAGGAAAAAAAATCTTACATTTATTTGCTGTTATTGGAAAATGTAGATATGGTACAATTTAAAAAAAAAAAAAAAGGGTAAATCTTTTCAGTTTGTTTTGTTGTTTCACAGATTTTCCCTGTTTTGTTAAATTACTGAAATTTTCTAATAAAATCACAAAAATAGTAAAAGTTTACATTAACAATTACAAATCCTTTTTTTCTCTCTTTTTTCTTTTTTTAATATTATTATTTTTCTTTTACAATTTGTACAATTTTTTTACTGTATCTGATCGAGTAAAAAAAACATCATTATTTTCCATATATTTGCCATTCACTTTACTTTTCTTTCTTTTTTTTTTTTTAAGTATTTTTATTTCCAAATTTTCCGTTTTTTGAAGAACTTTCTTTCCTCTTTTTACAGCATCTTACTTGAGGCTTGACTTGAGAGTTGCTTGCCACTTGGAAAACAATGACTTTGTTCCACACCTGCAAGTTAAAAAATAAAACCATCTATAGCATGTCGATTATAGTAGAACGTGGCTGGCAGTGTGTGTTAAATAACTGAATGAATGAGGATTAGGTTTCCTGCTGTTGGGACATACCTTTCAATGTAAAACCAGGCCTTGCAGTAAATATAAAAATCCCCTTTAACTCCACCTTGATTGGGAACATTTGTCGCGGCGGATACAGGTAAAGCAGGTAGAAGCTCAGCAGCAGCTGCGGCGTTTTATGACTCACATCCTGCTACCTTGTTCAAACAAGATAAGAATTTCCCTTCATGTCCTGGAAAACAGCACCTGAGGGGGAAAAAACTGAAGAAGTATCATTAGTGTTTAATGCAACCTGAGGGGGAAGTTAGTCACATGCACAAATGTAATTACTCATCTCAGAGTCAACACATACAACTGTGAAAACATTTGCATTATCTGTGCGGAGGACTTGTGGCTTTGGAATGCGACTTGGCCACATGTTCACATTGCATTCGGTTAAATGTGCGGCTCGGTGGGCGGAGCGCGGCTTTTGTTTCATGCGTGCAGCTCGGTGGTTCGCTGCCAGCTCTGGCTCAGCGCTGCAGATCAATGCGCCGAGCGACTGAGGCGCTAAGTCGTCCAGGTTTGGGGATTTAAATCGCACAATGAGCCAGAGATGTGCCTCGCATGTATAAACGGCAAACTTAATTAAATGCTAAAGTCCCAGGGCTCCCGGCGCGGCTACATATAGCGTCTCGAGGAAGTGTACGTCGAGAAACAAACGATGGCGGCGGCAATATGTTAGCGGTTAGCTTTAAGGAGCGGTTCAACAGCTTTATTGTGTTCTGGGATCTGCTTCTGTCAGCAAAGTTACTGTTTAGCACGCTCGAGGATCGACGCCATCTTTGCACAAACAAACAAACTAAAAGCAACAGAGATGCACAAAAATTTTTTTGAAAAGAGGCCTTCAGAAGCATTTCAGCTGCCAAAGAATCCAGTTGTTTCTGCCCCATCTTTGACTCCACACATGGCAGGCCTCACATCTGCAGCCTCTTCCTGTCCTCGCAGACTTCAGGGTTTCCTCTCAGAGCGGGAGAAGAGTTTTGCTTTGTTCGCCACGTGTTCGCACTGTTCGAAGTGAAGGGGTGTCATCGGAGCCAAACTGATGGTTCGACAGGAAGCATTTTGGGACATTTTTGGGGAAACTGAGAGACTGTGAGAAAAGAAGAAGAAGCAGATTCTCATGTCGTCGGAGCTGGTGTGGTTCTCACAAGACGCAATCAGTCGTCAGAGCTTGAAGAAAAAAAGAAGGTTGAATCATTTCTTGCAGCGTCAAAGGTCACTTTTAGGTGTTAAACTCTACAAATCTGGCAACAAGAGGGGTTAAGAAACATGGAATACTGTGAGGATGATGGCAAATATGTGATTTAAGCCTGTTCAGGACTTCTGGGGGTCTTTTGGACTCCAGGCCATGTGGTTTAGGTGACAGCTGTTGTTTTTTATTTTTGAAGATTTAATTTTCATATAAAAAGAGGGACATTTGTCATGCAAACCAAAAATACTTCAACTTATCAGAACATGTATTTAACGTAGTATAAAAGTCTGCAATGACTCCCAACAAATGTTTTGCACGTTCTTTATTCTGGGCTGCAAGGTGGCGCAGTTGGTAGCACTGTTGCCTCGCAGCAAGAAGGTTGCCGGTTCGCGTCCTGGTGGGGGCACCGGGATCTTTCTGAGTGGAGTTTGCATGTTCTCCCCGTGCAGCGTGGGTTCTCTC
>NW_007579529.1:0-27483 GCF_000690725.1 Stegastes partitus | reverse complement strand
GATTCCGGTGCCCCCACCGGGACGCGAACCGGCAACCTTCTTGCTGCGAGGCAACAGTGCTACCAACTGCGCCACCTTGCAGCCCCAACAGTCAACATGTAAATTCATATTTGATATTTACATAACAGATTATTTTAGCCATTATTTGCATACAGTTCAGTTCAATTCAATTCAATTAAATGTTATTATCGCTGTGTACAACATGTATCGTCACATGGCGCTTAACAAAGTAAGGTATGGACCTTTTACATGTAAACAGAGAACCCAATGGTAGGAAAAGACTCATTTTGCAGTCAAAATGGTAAAATAATGAATATTAATTATTCATAAATGCATTTATATTGTGAACAGTATTAACAGTTTTAGCCAGTTGTTTTTTTATAGTGAACATTTTTATTTGTTTTTGACAGTCAACGTGTAAATCAAAACTTTTTTCTGTGATTTTGCTAGTTATAATCTGTAATTTATTAAAACAAGAACATTCTGTAAATACAACAGTAAACAATGGTTTACTTTACATCATTTCCTTTCAAATAATGATACATTTGTGTAAAATAATTTTAATATTTGCTGAAATGAATGCAGGAAAAATAGTTTAATTTTACACTCGGACAAACAAACAAACAAACAGTGATGTGTCAAAAAAAAAAAAGCAGTTAAAATAAACATTAATTTATTTTAAAGTAAACCGTAGTTTTTGCTAAAAACACACAGCGACAATCTGGCAGCAAGGTCGCAAAAAACATGTTCCACGTGATGTATACACTGTAAAAAACTGGATAACGACTTGTTAAATTGACAGATTAAGCCTGCTTTTTTAAAATCATTGACATATTAATTCTTTTTTTTCTTTTCTAGGATTTTACTGGATATTGTCTGTAATTTAACAAAATCTGTAAAATAATGTAATGTTTAAAAAATGGTCAAAAATAGCTGGAAAGCTGTTGTTTTTTACAGTGCACCAGGAGGTTTTGTTGTTTGTGGCCAAATGTTAATAAGAACCAGGTGGTTTTAAAGGCAGCACAAATGCTGTTTTTTTGTTTTTTCTTTTGGTGTAGTTCATGAGCGGTTAGTCACCGTGGCCACTCTGTCTTCACATGCACTCTGGGTCAAGTTTCATTCAGTGTCTCTCTAATGTTTTGTACATATTTCGTAAAATATGGAGCTTATACGGCGTTCAAGCAACAATTATACCAAAAACCCAACAGGTTTCAGTGTTGGTGGTGCCAGAGGGAATCAAACCTCCAACCTCTGGACGCTTTGCTCCTGAGACGCTGATTAAGCAACAAAAACCACACAAACATGAGTGTGTCGCTGTGGTGTGGCCTCATCAGGAGATGATGCAGATGTTGGCTGTGTTCAGCGGGAACTCCAGCTCTGCAACAGCTGCTTCCGTCCGGAGCATGCGCAATGGGCCGCAGGCCGATGAGGCCTTCGGGTGCTGTTGGAAACCAAGACGGAGCGTTCAGGGACGTGTGTTTAGGCCAGAGAAGGAGTCAAACAGGGGCAGCTGAGTGGTTTAGCGGTGAGTTAGTGCTCGCTGTAGGTCTGCATCAGGTTGACTCATCTGAGGGCCACAGGTGTGTTTGAGGACAGTCGGTGACGTAGAGTTTATGCTACAAGTACGGAAAAAAGTGTTTTTAACCACGCACGGTGCTGACGTGGAGATGTTTAACACAGTGTGTTTATTTTGGGCAACTTCTGTATAAATACTGCAGCCTGTAGAGGTCGACTGATTATTGGTTCATCATCAGACTTAGATTCAGCGTTTCTCTAATTATCATGATAGTTTTTTATTTTTAAAACCTTCACTGATAAAATAAATGGAGTTAAAATGCTGTCTGATCGATTACACATCACCAGTAACAAGGATAAATGTTTTTTAAAAAGATCTCTGGACTTAAGAACCTGAATTACCAACAAAGTTTCAGTGACGTGTTGGAGTTTGTGTTGTTCTAAACTTAGATTTTCATTGTTTCTGTAAATATTCAGTGCTGTGAAAAAGTAGACTTCTTCTGTTTCTGCATATTTCTCACTCTTAAATGCTCCAGATCACCAAACTAATATTTCATATTTGACAGAAATGACCCACAAAACACAAAATGCAGATTTTTCATGCTGACTGACACCTGAACCTAACAACTGGTTAAACAACGGCAGCTAAACGTTTGTTTGTGATCAGTCTGTTACATGGTCATGGAGGGATTTGTCCTACTCTTCTCTGCAGAATAGTTTTATTTCGGCCTCATTAGATGGTTTCTGGGGATGATCTGCCTTTAGAAGGTCTTGAGCAGCATCTCAATCAGATTTGGAGTTGTTCAGAGGTGGACTTTGTGCTTTGGCTCACTGTCCTGCTGCAGAAGCTGTTAGTGCTGCGCTTTAGGTTCATGAACTGATGGATGGATGTTCTCCAGGAGTCATCGAGGTCCTCAAACCATCAAACGACTGCCACCATGTTTCACTGCCAATACCATGTTCTCAGTAAGTTCCACCTTTGACTCATCGGTCCAACAGTCTTGGGGCTCATCTAGATGTTTATTTTGGAAATGCCAGTTGAGACTTTACGTTCTCGTTGGTCAGGAGAGGTTTGTGTCTCTTCCATGGAGTCTTCCTTATTGTGGAATCATCTTCACTGACCTTAACTGAGAACTTTTGATGTTCTTCTGGGTTCTTTTGTGACTTCCTGGATGACTCTATTAGCATGTAAGCAGCTGGAATTTAGGCCCTTTCTCTTTAGAGTAGCTCAGACTGGCGATCCAAATCATTAGCAACTAGTTTAACAGTTGACAACTAATTGACTAAAGATGACTTTTGCCATTAGTGACTAAAATATGAGCAGCACCACCGTCCACATGGCTGCCAGATGCGCATAAGGGATACTGTGCCGTCACAAGTTTGGAGACGTTTTGGTCGGCGTGCCTCCTGGGAAGGTTCACCGCTGTTCCATGTTTGTCCATTTGTGGATAGTGTCTAACGCTGTGGTTCTCTGGAGTCCCAGAACCTCAGCGATGCCTTGGTAACCCTTTCTGATAAAAATGTCAGTGACTTTGTTTGACATCTGTTCTTGAGTCTCTTTAGACTTGTGCTGCTTTTTGACACCCGTTAGCTTCTTCACAGCACCAGACAGGTTCTATTTCAGTCATGTTTAGATTAACCAAAGGTGTGGATGGTGAAACTGATCCAAACTACCAACTGAATGTGGTCATTTGGTTGATTGGTAGCTAATAGGGTGATGACTTTTTCACTGTCCGGACAGAGTTTTTCCTTAAATTAATGAAACCATCATTTAAAAACTGCTTTTCGAGGTTTTCTTTGTCCTATATTAAAATTAGTTTGAACTTTTACGTGCAACAAATGTGCAAAAATTGAAGATATCTGTACTTTTTTGCAGCACTGTTTGTTGGATCCAGAATTCAGGAAATCCACTGTCATAGAATTTGCTCAGAGTTGACTCAGTTGTTATTTAGGACCTGTGAAATATTTGGGCTTTTGTATGTATTCTGACCTGAGAAGCTGTTTTAATGGTTCAGTAGCTCCGAACATAAAACTCCAACAGCCATGAAATTTGGTGAAGACACAGAAAGAATAGCTTCCTGCAGATCTAATCAATCAAATAGCTCAAGCAGAGATTAAAATTGTGATTATTGGCTCTTAAAAAAGGCAAAAAGTACTCGATTTTCAAACATAGGTGGAATTGTGGCCCCAGAAAATTCCTGTAAGTGAATTGTCGCGTATTTTCTACTAAAAACACAGTCTTTGGTCAACATTTCACCAACTTTTAAGTCCTCTATCACGAAACTAAAGACAACCCATCAGATGTCAGGCCTTATGACTGTGGTAACTTTCCTGTGGGGAGTTCCGAGCCGTGCAGGAGGACCGTGAACGCCCCTCAACACTTTTTTCCTCTGCTCGGTGAAGTTTTGCTTGTTTGCTGTGATTTGGTGGATCTCGGAGTGACTCCTGGGCCGGTTGACGTTGTTGTTCTCTTTATTGAGGATGTGAATGAGCGAGCAGTGAGTCAGGAAGATGTAGAAACGGCCGTGACGCGGTGATTTCCTTTATTTTGCAGCTCCAACGACTCGACTCGCTTTTATTTTGGAGGAGTTTGTTTGACATGTAGCTGCTCATCCAGCTGCCTTTGTCAAACATAGTTCATCCTTATTTCCTAAACAGACCTGATCTACTGATTTTACTTTATTTTTTGGAGGATGAAAATGTTGGAGAAGTTGTCACGTTGTTTCCCAGCGGAGGAGAAAGTTCCTCCCCGGAGCGGCCGCTGGACTTCAGCCGCGGTGGCTGTGCTTCTGCTGGGCTTGTTTGCTTCGTCTTGCTGGGCAGAAGAAGCCTCCTGTCACGGAGCCTACGACCTCTACTTTGTTCTAGACAAGTGAGTACGAGGAACAACTTGGTTTAACTTCCCTTTCAGGCTGCTGAAGCGTAAAATGGCAACTCCGCTTCTCACAAAACGCGTAAAAATGCGCTTATTTAGGTTCTAACTTGTTGCGTCTCAGCGCAGAGGAGGATCTGTGTCACCCAGGGGTGAGATGGGGGAGGCTGGGTGGGTGACACCGCTCTCTGTGACCTGATTAGGGATTCCAGATGTTGCCACTGCATCCGTTTGTGTAACATATTGTGCGGTTTTTTTCCGCAAATTTCTAGATTAGGTAACCGAAAGGTGTCCAAAAGTACGTGGACGCTGTCGTGCGCATCTGGCAGCCATGTGGACGGTGCTGCTGCAGGATGCGCCCGTATTTAGGACATCGCTGGCAAAAGTCAGCTTTAATCAATTAGTTACCAACTGTTAAACTAATTGCTAATGATTTGGATCAACCGTTTGAGGGACTTTCAAAGAGAAAAGGCCTAAATTGCAGCTTCTTAAATGTCAATAATTTCTGGTTTTGTGCCTCTTCTGTGATAATAAACTGAATATCTTGAGGTTGTAGACATTTGAGGACGTCATCTTGGACACTGATCTACATTTTTCACCATTTTTTGGCATTTTATTTACCTCACATAGCAAGATCTACCTCCACATCTCTGTAGACAGGTCGGACTGCACCTCATTTTCGTTCTGCTATAGGGAGGAAAGAAATGTTCTGGCTTGTTTGCATTACTTTAAACCAATCGCAACAATCTTGAGAAGTGCTAAGCCCAGGATGTAGTGATGGTGTCCCCAAATAGCATTAAGGGAATTGTTTTGGTGGAATATTTGCATGCAGGAAGGCAGTGCTGTCATTAAAATGGATCATTTTTACCAAAACAAGCAAGTAGGATCAGCTTCAGATTCAAATCTTTGGCAAAACTTGACATTTTCAGCATATAACTCACTCCTGGCAGGTTGTTGTTTTTCCGTAATGAATGGTATTTTGACAGCCGGCTGACGATAGCGGTCAGTGGCAGGCTTAGACTAGAATCCTACATCCTCTAAGTCAGTCTTTAGACCAAACAACGGACTGATTACCAGAGAAAACAGATTAAGCAACAATGTAAAATACAGATTATTTTCAGCCCCAGACATCATCAGTTTTGGTGTGGAGCTTGACTGGCCAGCTCAGAGAACTGATCTCAACCTCATGAACACCTCTGGGATGACCTGAGCATTCATTTTCTTATCTGTGGTCCTTCCAATGTTTGTAATCCAGCTTTTATTTTGTTAGTTTTTATCGCCAAAGCTTTGCAAGTCAGTCTATGACAAGGTGTTCCAGGTGGGTCGACAAATTTTATTCACGATGACTTGACGATCCTCGTTAGTCCATTTTGCTTCGTATTTATTTCTCTTTAGCCAGTGCAACCAATCAGTGTTGTCGTCTCTGTGTTCTACCAATCGGCATCAAGGCCTGTACAGCAGTCTTTTCGGGCCTACTCTGATGTATTGCTTCCTTTTCCCCTGAAAAAAACAACCCTGAAAAAGATTCTACAGCACAGTTCTTGCAACCAGAGCATGCACAAAGGTTCAGGTTGCACTAAAGCACCTGCAGCTTCCTGTATATGAGAACAGCTCAGTGTTCATTAATGCTGCTGTGGCTGAATGGGAGCAAGCAGAGGCCGTCATAGCAGCTCATTCATGCTCTTTGCTTAAGATTGAGATGTTCAACAGTGACAGTTAAAGTTCAGATATGTGCTATTTAGTGCACCAGTGTGAGCAGCGATGCCTCACCTCTGGTCTGGTCTCAGCTTCACAGAATTTAGAGGGCCACATGTCCAGTGTGACACCTCTTTCCTTCAGACTGGATGCTGAGGTGCCCATGTGCAAGGCAGGACTTCCAACTAAAGTCACAACACTGACATGTTTCGCCCATTTACCACAAGCTGCCGCACACTTTACTGCTGTTTGCAATGTTTGGTTAAACAAATTTGCACAATCTAAAGGACACAGATGCAAACCAGCAGCGTTCTGTGTGATTGTGATTAATGTTATTTAAGGTAAAGAGACACAACAGCTTAAACTGCATAACAGAAAGTAATATAGGAAATTCACCTCATTTCTGCAGCGGTTACACTGCAGTGTGTTAGTTTCCTGAATAACTAAGCAACCATTAGTTTCACTTCATTTAGTTTTTCAGCATGAAGAGCAGGACTTTTAACTCAGTCTGCAGCTGCAGCAGCTTTGGTTAAATAAAAACAGACACGACGCTCACCAGGATGCTTCGCCAGCAACTGAGAAAAGCTGTGAAAAAGAAAAAAAAAAAAGCATTCTGAAGTTTGGTTGCAGTTTTCTTTTGTTATGTCAAAACAATGGAGGAAAAAATCCCTCTGGCACGAGCATACGCATGGTTTGGTGCAACCTGGACGGACTGAGACTCAGTTGTGATTACTCACATTTGGCTGATATCTGAGGCCTGCCTCTGGCTGGTTGTGCAGTAACGTGATGCTCGGCGGTTGCAGGAGAGGAAGAGGGAACTCTAAGAAACCTCATCGTCTTTGCTTAACCCCAGTCAAGTAGTTTCGCCCGCCAAAGGTTAACCAAACCTCAGAAATGCTGTTTCAAGCAGCGTAGGTGGTTACATGGAGGTCCAACGTTGCTTCTGACATGAGGCCTGCTGCCAGTGTTGGGGAGGGATGGTGTTGCATCATTACATTGTTTGACAGTGAAGCAAGTTCTCTCAGTCCTTAAATGTTTAAAAGTTAAATTAAAACCACTAGAAGGTCGACAGTGTTGCACCACCCCAGAGTTTTTCCTGCATATGATCACATAAACCTCAGAGTGCCCTGACAGGACTCTGGGTGTTGTGTCCAGACTTTGCTCCACTTGTTTTGTCTCTTACGTGCTCAAAGTGCTGCTTCAGACTTCAGACATGCAGAAGCTCTGCAGCCACATTCAGTCGGTTCAGCAGAAAAGTGAGCAGCAGCGTCATGCACAAAGACCTCTGATGCATTACGGAGAGTTTACGGCCTTGACAGCAACTGTTTTTAATCGTGTCCTCCCCCGGCCTGGAAGCTCGCCACCGCTCAGGACCGCCGAGTTAAAAACACTGCTCCCCTGACCCATTTTCAAAGCACCCCGCCCTTCGTCCAAATGACTAAATTACAGGATGATGACCAAGATTATTGGCACTAGTTTGACCAAGAAGCACAGAGAGTTTTTATTTTTATTTTTTTCCTAGTTTGGCCTGCAGTTTCGTACACTTTTGCACGTTGGGTGTTCTGGTCGGTGCCAGTTTTATACATGTGAGGTTTTAAAGGTCTAGTCTGTGACGCTTGTTCTGTCGGTTGGAAGTTTGCTTTGTTCCTGCCGATTAAATCGCTCCACTTTAGGATGTCCCGATGGAACCGATAAGACTAAAAACTTAATGTCAGCAGTTTGCTGCTGCTGCAATCAGAAGAAACGCCTGCTGGGTGATGATGTTTCAGTGTTTATAGAAGTTTCTGCTGCGTTCCTCTTTCCAAAGAAACAGCTCATGACATAAAACTTCTGCTGAGAGTTCTGTTTTACAAACACACACAGTAAATGGGAAATGGACTGCACCTATATAGTGCTTTTCTACCTTAGTGGCAATCAAAGCGCTTTACAATGTTTCTCATTCACCCATTCACACACATACATTCATACACCAGTGGTGACAGAGCTGCCATGCAAGGTGCTGCCTGGCACTGGGAGGAACGTCAATGTCCTTCCCAAGGACACTTCGGCTGTGGAGTGGTGGGGGATTCAACCTTGTGATCCGAGGAAAACCGCTCTACCACCTGAGTCACAGTCGCCCGGTTGCAAACATTCAACCTGGGAGATGACCAGTGCTGCTTTAGTTTGGTGTGCAGGTCACCATGCTGCAGTCGGGTCTGACTGACTTGCTAAAGGGCACCTCAGCACTGCTTTTTCTCTTTTCACACCGTTATTCAGCCTGCTGATCACTGTAACAGTCTCTATTTCTGTATATGTTGTTTAATACCACTGTAGTATTTAATTTTTTTTTGAAAATCAGTGAATAAAGTTTGCAATATTGCGAATAAACACCTCGAGGTACCTGGTTGTAATCCTGTGAACTCCCAAGACATGCAATCTTTTCAAAAACGAGCAATAATTACACCATTTATTAGAACCAGAATCTGTAAAAACAGAAATAATCGTGAGATTTTTTGCTTCCTGACAGACCTCAAACTAATCGTGTGTGACGTTGAATGAACTAAGTTTAAAATCATAATATTCTATCCTAATCGGATTATTTGACACAGACAATTCAGAAATGTGGCTGCAGTGTGTGTGCATGTGATCCAAACTCAGGGGCTTTTCGGTTGAACTGCAGGAGAGCTGTTAGGAGATCAGTATGCAAATAAATTAGAGATGTTGTGAGCAAAATTAAACACATTTGATCAGTAAAATAAAAGCAGCACGGCCCAGAAACGGTGAACAGAGGAGCAAGTTGTTGAAACACGTCTGGAGTTGATGTGCAGAGTGGAGCCAAAACATGCAGAGTGCTGTAGAGGTTGTTCATAGGGAGCTAATAAAATATCCATAACATGTGGAGCCACTGTTTTGTCCAGGATCGGTAACACCTGTGGACACTTGGAAGACTGGTGCACATGCTGGGTCCAGGTTACTTTCAATTTTTGTAAAAGGAATAATCAAAGAAATTCAACTTTTCATTCATTTTTATAAGATTTATAGGATTCTAAGTGTGTTATTCTGCACTGAAGACATTTCTGAGTTCCCTCTACTTAGAACCATGGTTGTTGTGTTTCCAGAACAGTGCAGGACTTTATATAGCAGTGAAAAATTAGCTCACAGTGAAGAAAAATGTTCTCAGAACCTGCAGAGACCGGTGCAGGGGATTCAATTACAGGCCTCAGTATCAACGAACAGTCTAAGAGGTGATCACGTTTGGTTAATTATAAAGTAATACGTTCAAAGAAAAAGATTGATGCAAATAATCTTTTAAAGTTCCCATTAAAGCGTTGTTAAACCAGATGATGGCTTGTAGCTGTTTTCTGAACAATAACAAACCAAACCATCACGTTAAACCTGCAAATATTCACACGGGGACTCTGTAGAGACGCAACTTTTAACCCCTTTAACTGCCACTTAAGCACAATTAGCTGCCGCTAATTGCTAGCCAGTGCTCCGGTGTTGTCGGAGTGCAGCGGAACTTGGTCGGCGCTGTGACCTTGTCTCCGGGCAGCGGGGAGGAGAGACGAGGTGGCATGAAAGATGAGCCTCCTAATGGTCAAACTCTTCTGTTTTATGTTCCCCGCGCATACATAGAATTGTAATTATTGGTTTAATTACCTCTTCGTCGTTAGATCAAGGGCACATTTTACACGCCGCCTTCGCAGGCTGACTTATCGAGGGGTGAGCGCAGGCCAAGGGCTACAGGTTGACACCCACCCAACATTGGCTCGTCCTTGGTCCAAGTGGCAAAATTTATGCTTCGTTTTCAGCGATTACGGAGTCCTGATTAGTTTTAATGAGACAAAAGGCAGAGCGCTCACACCTTCTGCTATCTTTCTCTTAACCAAGGTCTTTTATGTCTTCTTGTCGCGCTCGTCCGGGTCAGACAACGATGTGTACCTACAGGCCGCTTTATAGCTCCAGCGTGTAAATAGGATAAATGCTTCAGGCGACTACATTTGCAGAAGCCTCCTGTGAACATTGGAGGCTCTAACAGCTGAGGTTGCTGCTATAACACACAGACTTACCAGCACAATTATCCAGCATGTGGCTGGTGTTAATGTCCAACTGTGGTTGTGCTACAAAGCACAAATACTGTACAGTATTTTACTCCCCAGCACACAATCTGCTGCCGCCGATGAGCTGTTAACTGACTGTTGTTTTCTCCTTGCAGGTCTGGAAGCGTCGCCACCGACTGGTTCGAGATTTACTCCTTTGTGAAGAATCTGACCGACCGGTTTGTGAGGCGAGTATGAAGTCGTGTGTTTTCTGTGTACATTTTAAAGAGTAACATACGTTTCTGGGGTTTTCATGTATGGAAAAAAGAAGAGTCTGTGAGCTCAGACCTGCAGATGCTGCACGAGTCGAGACTTTGCAGTGATTTAATGTTAACAGCGACGTGGATTTGTTGAATTATGCGTACGATAAATCAATAAAAGCACAAAAGTGTGCAACAAATACGGGAATGAACATCCAAGTAATTTATTCACCACACTGTAAAACTGAATCTGTAGAAAGGGTGGAACACTGTAATATCTAAAACCTGCAAAAACTGGAAAAATATCTGTAAATGAATGCATTTGTAGCTGATTTGAAAACAGTAAAAAGCTGCAAAAGAACAAAATACTATTTGTAAAAATGCAAATCTTGTTTGTGGAGGTAATTTAAGTTTTGGCCCCTTTTGTTTGGTTTTTTTGCAGTCAACATACAAGTTAATGCATTTTATTTCTGTGATTTTAATAGATGTTATGTATAAGTTAGCAGAACAGGGAGACTGTAGAACAGTTAAATAATATTTGCAATTTTTTTATGTACATTAGTTTCCTTTCAAATAACCACAAACACCTAAAGAAAAAAAAAGTGTTTAAATTTTTTACAAATTTAAATTAAAAAAAAAACTAATTGTGAAAAAAAAACAAAAACATGAATTTGTACAAATACAGATTTTTGGACTGTTTTTTAATGTATTCATTAATTAATATTTTAAATATTTTTTCTGTAATTTTTACTCAGTTTTTTATTTTCATTTTCTTTTACTAAAAATGATTTGATATTATTTCAATATTTAATGTACAGCACCTTTTTTTTTTCAAATAACAGGAAATATCTGTAAAATAATATTTTTTTGTTGTTGTTGCTGATTTAAATACATAAAATAGATTCATCTTATAGCCAAACATTGGAGGGAAAAAAGTACAACTACGACTGAACATATAGATTTTTCGTATTTTGTAATTTTTTTTAAAGGGTGCATTTTTTTTTTTTAGTTATTTTGTGTAATTTAACAAAGCAGGAAAAATCTGTAACATAACAATTAAACTGTTCAAAAAATTAAACTTTAAACTGTAAAAACAAAAAGTTCAAACTCTGACAGCGGAAAGAGGAAGTTTATTTTGCATCTGTTTGTCGTCAGCAGTTTTATGGCCTAAACGTCTATAATTCGAGAAGCCGCGTCGTTATTTGCGGCACAGATTTAAACGACTTCCCACCTGTTTCACAAACTACAAAATCCTCCACATCCTCTTTGCTCACAACTCATTAAAAAAAAAAAAAAAAAAAAGACAAAAAAAAACGGCGGAGAAGCGTCTCTGAACGTTCAGCTTGCATAACGTTTGAGTCAAACGGCGGCTGCCAGCACAGTACAGACGGTAGCGACCCAGCCAGAACGAAGTGGTTGGTTGAAGAAAATAGCAAAGGCACCAGGTGGGAGTGGGTGGCAGAGAGGAGCAGTCTTCTGGGCTGTGAGAATGGCCATTTGCACCGGGGGGGTCCGGCGCCACACTTTTCCCCTGCTTCCACCACCAGCGAGCTGACAGGCAGACAATGTACAGTAAAGCAAAAGAACACTGGAAGGCGACGAGGACAATCTGCTAAACAATGCTCGCTCACCAAGAGCACTTCTGTTCCGCCATGTGGAGCAAACTGGACCGCTTCATCGCCCCCCCACCACCCTCCACCGCTCCTTCTCGACGAGGAAAAATCCCACCACCACCCTCTGATTTGTCCTTGGCACCGGTGCCTCTTTATCCCAAGTCTTTCTCATGAAACAGAAAATATTCGCCGCGCTGCCGTCGAGGTAACGCACAGAAAACCTAAAGTTCACCGCCGCCCACGCGTCCCCCCTCCCTGACTTCGGTTAGTTTTTAGTGCACATATGACTGCAGAAAACTTGCAGACAGGATGTAAACGCCAGATCTGGCCGTGTGGCTTTAAAGATTGCGCTATGTTTGCGGGGGAGGATCGCGACTGGGCCATGTGTCATGTGGGTGAGAAATATCAGCACCTCTCCTTATGCTCCGAAGGCTTCGGATCTCTGAAGGAAACACTTATGTGCTTAATTATCCGAAGTTTAGCTGCTCTGCGGGATGTCATCCGTGTGCATTGTGTCTGTGGCAGCGGCCCGACGTAGCCGAGTACATTTACCGCCATCGTTCCTCCACTCTGTGCTTTTTTTCTACTCCAACGGTTCCTGTAGCGTCTCAGTGTTTACATAAGGTTGCATGAGCTCACATTCCAGCTCTCACGTTGTGTAGAGCTGCTTAAAATCCATCTTTATTGTGAAAAGTAACGTGAGGCCACAATTTCCCGTCACTTCTCAGCTCGTTTGCCTCTTTTTACATCGAATCCATTTGATAAAATCAGCATCATTAAACCTCAAAACTCACCGGCAGGTTTCGAATCCCTGTTATTTAAAAAAAAAAAATAAAAAATTAGAGCACTTATCAGAGCCAGAAGCTGTAAAAAGTAGTTTTGACAATGATGTGACATGCTGGTTTGTCGCAAAAATGAACCAAATCGTGATATTTTGTCAAAATCTCTTTATTCTACATATTTTTGTTTGAAAATTCTCCAATAAACCATTTGCTCCAACAAGAATCTTAAAAAAAAAAAAACACACAACAAAATTGAAAAAAATTGCCATAATTTGCCGTTTATCAGAGCCAGAAGTTGTGAAAATAGAAAGAATTGTGGGTTTTTCAGCTTTCTTACAGTTTTGACAGTCACGTGACCTGCTGGTTTGTCACAAAAACTATCCAAATCCAAGCTTGAAATCGTGATATTTCATCAAAATCTCTTTATTCTACATATTTTGTTGAAAAATTCTCCAATAAACCATTTGCTCCAACAAGAATCTGTAAGAAAAACAAACAACAAAATTCAAAACTGGATCACTGGATTAGATTCAGCTTCGTTGTCATTGCATAGGGGTCTGCGACAACACAATGTGGTATAGAATCTAAGCAGCAACGCAACAGCATTAGTAAAGTGCACGATATGCAGTCCTGCTGTGCATAGTATGGTTCAGTATGAACAGAAATTATGATAAATCGTGTGTAAAGTTCAGCTCTGGTGGGAAAATGAACCCGCTCTGAGCTTAGAATCATGATATTTTGTTAAAATATCTTTATTCTACATGTGTTGTTTGGAAATTCACCAATCAGTCAGTTGGTCTGACAAGATTCCATAGAAAAACCAAATAGTTCTGTGCTACTCGACACAACCGTGAAGTCATCAGTGACTCAGCTGAGACCAACAATAAAGCAAGAAAAATTCTGGGAAATTTCAGAGGAGACGTGAATGAAAATAGATTAACAATGGACGTTTCTCTGTGGAGCTAACTAGCTAGCTACTGTAGCCTGCATGTGAGGCGTTTATGGAACATCTGTATATTATAGGAGCAGATGTTCAGCAGATGAGGTGTTTTGGGTGCACTTTTATTAATATTTTGCCTCTTAGTTGCAGCAGATTTTCTTTCATAATGACCAGTCATTATATTATGTGCTGAAAACTGGCACTTTATGCTAGATGCTAAGTTATTTTGTTTTGTTAGCTTATTGTTATAACGACACAAGAGTAAAGACGCATATTTGAGAATTTAATTGTCAAAAAAGGTTAAATTTGTAAAAATAAAATGAGTTTTGATTAAAATAAAGGGTTGATGAAGTAATATGTAGGCACTAATATCAGAAAGATGTCCACCGTTACACTCAAAAAGCTCAAAATAGTTGCAAGTAGAAACATAACCTATCAGTAACCTGTCAGTTTGTAGATTTTTATCACTTTTTACACTTTGAAGCCGCGTATCCAGCTAAATTATTAAATTGTCTCCAGTTTTAGGTAACATATTCCTGCCTTTACATGCATTCACTAATTGCATAATTGTCAACAGATGGTGGTGAAGTTTTCACATACATTTAGCGAGCCGTTCACTGTCCTCACCTCCGAACTGGTTACTTTTTGCAAATGTAAGGTGGATATTTACTCCGAAAACAGCTGTGTTTGTTAAAAAAGAGAATCCGTCGGATCAGTATAGGGAGCAGCAGCAGAGGGATGCTGGATATAGACTGAACTGGAGCCAGACTCGGCGGTCCGAGACGCGCCGGAGCGTCCAGCTGACACCCTTAAAAAGTCACAGGTACAAAGTATATATACAGTATTTGCGCTGCAGGATGTGTGTGTGTTTACGCGTGACTCATCGCCACAACATGTTTCCCGTCTGATTAATCACTTCCTCGGTCCCACAGAAGCTGCTTCAAGTCATACACTAATATTAGTTGACATTAAGCGAGCCCCTTCTGCTTGATTCATTATTTATGCGGCTTTAATTTTTTCTGTAACTCAGCTGAACTCTTGGAAGAGCTTTATAGAAAACTGTCAGTCACGCCGGCTATTTTGAGTTTTCCACCGACTGTGTGGGAGGATGTTTGATAAAGAGGATGAAGTGATGATTTAATGGAGAAATGGAGCGTTTCTGTTTCCTCTTTTCCAGCGAATCCCTTGTGACTTTTTGTCTTTTCCTCTCCAGCCCCAGGATGAGGGTCTCGTTCATCGTTTTCTCGGCCCGAGCACAAGTTCTGCTGCCTCTGACCGGAGACAGGTACTAAACTCACTCCAGACTCACAACACTTTTAGGTTTTGTGCAACAAACTTGATTCGTGGTGAAATCAACAACAATCAAATGTTCAAACAGTGAGCGCCAATCCTAAAAGCATACGTTCTATCTGAGGTCATGGTTCGGCATGTTTTTGTTGCAGAAAAACAAGAAACGCACAACAATATAATGCTGGTCTACTTTGCAAATTATGTCTGCGTCTTTCCTTAAAACAGTCAGTCAATACTTCTGCAACCAGCTGAGTTAAAAATGTATGAAAGCATTTTGCAGCATTTGGAAAGTCTGCTGTGCTTTAGCTGTTCAGCTTCACACCAGAAATCTTCTCTCACATAAAAAACTGTCAACAAGATGCTGCTTGAGGTTTTGCACTGAGCTCGCTCTCTGTCTTGCACCACTGATGTCCATGTTTACCTTCTCAAATGAGCGAGCAGGTTACAATCAGCCACAGACCTGATCGCTGTTGCACAAAGTTTAGCCAGAATTTAACGAAAGTCTGCAAAAAACAGGTGGTTTAGTCGAAGCGTAGAAGAGTCAGCGCCTCCATTTGACTGGATGTAGTTTAATTTTGCTAAATGAAGCTCACTTTAATGATGGCGAAGGTCTTCAGGCTTCAACTTGGTCCACTAGTATGAAGCTGTGTTGTGCAAACGGACCAAACTAACATGTGCTTATTAGCTAAAGCTGCTAACGATGCTAAAAAGTTCTGCAGGTGCTGCCGAATCGAAGCTCCCATTTTAAAAATTTCTTACACGAATGTGTGCAACGTTGCACCCCAACATCCTGTGATGTCTGTAGCTTTGTTCAGTCATGTAATCAACAATAGAGCGTCATTGGTCCTGGAGTTTCAGACATGCTAATATCAATGTATCGCTGCATATTCTTCAAACCAGTTAGCATCTTTCTGCATTGACACCACTTGACTCTGCACCACCATCTCTGCTACATGTGCTGCAGACAAGACTGAGAAAGCTCTGTGGTGATTTCTGATCAACTCAAGCATCCGTTTTTGAATTATTTTCTGTAAAACTGAGGTGTCAGGTGCCCAACGGACATCGTATACCCAGACGGTACGAGTCTTTGTGTATAGTTTTGGTTTATTTTTCTACTGATATTTCTTAAACGTTGATCCCCATTTACTGCCGTGACAATGAAAACCCACTGTGATCATATTTATTGTATTGAAACTGATATATGTGTGATCAATTTCCTCATGATGTTGGCTGTAGTCCATGATAGTGTTTTGATTTGATTTCTTCATGATTTTTTGCATCATTGAGATAAAGTAACTGACTTTGCCATATATTTGCCAGATTAGCAGCTTCACAGGACAAAACCAGATCAAATTTCCCCCATGTTGCCTCCTCCTGTTGCTTATTTGTCTGGTGAATAGAAGACTTCTTGAAAAGACTTGCTGATTTAGCATTTTAACCCAAAAGTGTTTCTTTCATTAACTCGATAGCTGAAGTTCAGAGTTTGCACAAGAAGAGCTGACGACAAAAAGAAAACAAGCTCGCTGCACATTAAAGACGCCGACCTCTGGATGTGCTTAAACTTTACTGATATTTATTAAAGCACAGCCTGGAAGAAAAACGCTGAGCGACATGTTTCAGGCCTGTTGGGCTCATTTTTCTTTTTTTAATCTCATTTTGGTACGTTGGCATTTCTTTGTCTCTCACACTCAGTTTGCTTGTTTCTGGAACCATCATCAGGGTGCACAAAAGTAGTTCACTGTTTAAAAAATCTGCTAAACTGTCAAATATTAGAACGGCAGCCGATCAGTGAGGAGTTTGCTTTCATTCATTCATTCTAAATACGTGAACCATCATTGAAATGTACAAATAATAACAATAAATTCAACCAGAATTAAAAGAATTATAAGTAAAATGTAAGCGTTAAGTCAAGTCACTGTTTTTTTTTTATACAAAAAAATGGTACAAACGTGACCCAACAAGTGTAAATATTTGGGTTAAGACCTTATTTATGGTGCGATTTGACTTAAGTAATTTACACATTAGGGATTAAAACCCTACAAAAACTATAAAACACTACTTTACCTTTCTAAAATGCATATAGCTAAGACCCTACAGTATTATAAAGTACAGAACTTAACTTACTGACAACAATATTAAGGCTGTGACCACACAGCATTCATAATTATGGAGATTAACTTGACTAATTTAGTTTTGAACACACAAAAATATACATAAACACAGGACAAATTGGATAAAAAGCTGTGTTGTGTGATAAAATCTAAATCTAAACATCTCACATATCAAATGAACAATGTTTCCACAGCTGCTGTGTCTTTAGAGCCACTTTATGTGTTTGTCTGCCAGCAAATTATGCAAAAACTACCATTAAGTTTCAGTTTGGATCAGGATATCTGTGTTTACATTTGCTTTCGTGGAGGGCCACCTTCTCCCAGTGCACTTCTGCTTCTGCTTCAGCAGCAAAACCTTCAGTTCTCTTGGCTTGACGATGAACTCTGTGTCTTGCGTCATGTTTGCATGATGACATGAAGTTGAGGTTAGAGGTTCAGTTCCCTCTGGGGCTCCAGAGGCCGCAAAAAAGACTCTGGATGAACCCGAGATAAACAGCTTGTTCTTTAAACAGCCGTGACCACAGATTTGCACCACATCACAGAGCCGCTGCACAGCAACCGCACTGTTCGTCATCAGCGTCAGTGTTTGCAACCTGCTTTTGGTGCACGATGTTTAGCTGGAGCTGGAAAATTCTCAACTGTTTGATTAACGTGTGTTTTAAGAAACGAGATCGAAGAAGGCCTGCAGCGGCTGAAGGCCGTGGTTCCAGCGGGTGAAACATACATGCACGAAGGACTCAAGGAGGTCAGTAGGCTTCTCGGTTACATAATTTAACATTTTACTTTGTGCAATCACTGTGAGATTGAGACGAAAATGTCGTCTGTCTGCACCTGAAGGCCACAGCTCAGATACAGAAGCAGTCGATCAAGTCGGCGAGCATCATCCTGGGACTGACGGACGGGAAGCTGGCGGTTTACGTCCACGAGCTCACCGTAAAGCAGGTGACAACATCGTTCGCCCTCCTTTATCCACAAAGTGCTGCTCGAATTGTGTTTCATTTTTCTCTCTGCTTTACGCCGTTGCAGGCCGACGAGGCGAGGAAGTACGGCGCCCGCGTTTACTGTGTGGGAATCAAGGACTTCGATGAGCAGCAGGTAGGAGAGCTTAATCTGTTTAAGGAAGAGTGTCCAGAAAGGTGAACAGCACCGGCGTGGAGGAGCCACGTAAAGGGAGTCTAACTCTCACTTCACGGAGGCCTGAACAGCGGCTGGAAAAAGTTAATATTTTCCTCCATGACGGAGATCAGAGGCTTGAATTCAGTTGCTCTGGATTTATATAGTGACAAATTCTTATGGCAGCAACAAAGCCTCTGAAATCAGTCGATGAGCCACATGTTCAGCACACAGTCGCCGTTTTGCCAGAATAGGGTGAAATTATGTGCATCCAGTGGATTTCTGAAGCTTCCAGGAAAGTTTTTGTTTCTGGTTTCTCATTTTCTACACTCATTAGCAGATGTTTTTATTTTTCTTAAAGATGCACCATGTTTGGATTCATGCCGATATCCAAAACGACAATATATTTTTGATCTCATTTTGGCTGATTACCGATGTATGCATGTACTTTTTCCACCTCATTACAGAGAGCATCGAGTCTCTCCTGTAGTGGAATATATGATCATTAGGCCTCCTCTTGCAGGTGCAGATGTAAAATGCACTGTTTTTCAAATGCACCATCCGGGCAAAGCTGCTTCAGCTTACATGTGAAGCGTGCCGTTTTATTTTTATCCAACATTTTAAAAATAAAACTGTGAACTTTTATCGTCACAGATGGTATCGTATCGCGAATGTACCTGATTTTTTTTTTTAAATAAAAGAAGAGACAAAGACTGTATGAGGTGCAGCAAAGGGTCCTGGGTGAATTTAATTATTGGTATCATGGCCTTTTTTGGAATTTTTGGCTACTGGAGCGTTCTTTGATTAGAAGCCGTTATAAAAATGTAATTTACGCCGAGCTTATGATAGAAAATGTAAACTAAATCTAAACAAAAACATAAAGTTGCATCAACTAGAGTCAGTTCCATTGCAAGAATAGCAATTAGACTGAGAGACAGTTAGGCCAGGCAAGAGATGATTTATAGAAACAGTTTCGTGGTCGGACACCTCAGCCTTTTTGTTTCCATTGCGGTGTTGAATCCAGCAGCTTTGACCCCAACCTTAACTCCCAAGAGCGACAAAACTACGACAAATGTCAGCTATTGGACGTACTTCCAGTTCTCTGTAGGAAATAGAGCAAAGTAGGGTTTGTTATGTTGACCTGTGTGGCCGATTTTACCTTGTTGATGGTGATTTCAGACAGAAAGGGATTGCTCCTGGATGAAAATGCTGCTTGTTGTCTTCTTCTAGTTAATCGGGGTCACTCGGAGGCACTTACTCTGAAGTTAAATGCTTTTTTCTCAACAAAAAATAGCCCTAAAAGAGGCTCTACAGAGGATGTGTAAGTTCCTGCAGGGACAATAGGTGCAATTTACCCAAAAAACACGCAGTTATTACAGAAGCAGAACAAAAAAAGTGTAGTTTTTTTTTTATGTAGCAGCGCTTTAAGTATCAGCAATGAATTCTCTGATGCTGTTTGATTTGTTCTACACCAGCTCTGTGCATCAACTCGTGTTTCAAAAAGATAGTTTTGCGTTTAGAAAGTCAAGCAAGTGAGCATTAAAGTGTAACTATGGCTTCAAACAGTCAATTCTTTACCAGTTTTTTGATTTAAAAAAAAAAAATAAAAATCACAGTGCTTGGGTGTAAAAGTGGACTTTCTTGGTTGGATGTTCCTAAGCTTACTTTGTGTATGTAGAAGCTGGCATACAAGCAATATTTAGGTTTCAATTTAACTTTATTGTGTTTATTATGTGTCTCCAGAAGATATAATTTCACTGCAGTTTGAGCTCGTTTCATACAGGAACGTCTGAGCTGCACCAAAGTCACATTTTCTTTTTCTCTCTTCATGTCAGCGACGTCTGTAGTTTCACTGTCTCTCCTCCAACATGGTGGCCTGTCCCTTGTAACCAATGGTAACCATCCCGCGACGAGCTCTTATTAAGTCAAAAACAAAGGCAATATTGCTCCCAGTTTGTGCTGCAGTGATAATTTTTTTTTTTTTTTTTTTTATAGTTGAGCAAAGTGTTTGCCACAGTCATGCCATCTGCTACGTCTCCTCCTGCCCGTGATATGAAAGGAAAGACAGTGCTCAGTCATAAAGAGGAGGACAGAAAAAGCAGAAAGCGGCGTTAAATCAGCACTACTCCTTGTTTACTCCACTCTTCCATTGATTCCGACAGCTTGCCGATATCGCCGACACCAAGGACCATGTGTTTCCTGTCAAAGATGGCTTCCACGCTCTCAAAGGCATCGTCAATTCTGTAAGTTTGCTCTGATTCTTTGTTGCAGCTCTGCTCGTCCACTTTTGCAGGAAAAAAAAAAAAGAAGAAAAAGTCAAATTTTATAGGTTTTCTCCTACATGATTCGGGGTGCTGCAGATTAAAGGTGGGGGAGGAGTAAACTTGTCGAAGTTTGTCGCAAATTAGAGCAAAACCTCGGTGAACTTCCTGCAGAGCTGCATGGAAAGCGTCTGTGGAAATAAGTGCTCATTGTGTCCTCGGTTTAGTAGACAGAGGAGGGAATGTCTTCGCCGCTCGCTGGGATGGGAGCAGCTTTACAAGTAGTCACTGTCCACATGACACCGTCTTAACGCCGTTTTTTATTGCGGCAAGCGTCAAAATCCAGCAGCGGGTCGGTTCTTTTAGAGTTAAAAAACGAAACACATCTTCTCAGAGCAAAACTGTAATCAGTGGATGTCTGTCAGGGAGTAGGAGTCCCTTAAACAGTGTTTATGAAGTTTCCCATGCAGCCTTCTCGTCCTCTGCCAGCCAATTAGTGATACTTTCCATTTGCAGTCAGCCAAAGCGGGGGTTTGTGTGGCAGCGTTTTTTTTGTTTTTTTTACATGAATGTGAGCCCGGAGCCCCGCAGAGCTCCGCTGACCTGAGCTGGACTTACATCTGTGTCAGAGCCGACAAGGCCAGCAGTGTTTGGGAAAAAAAGAGCAAGAAACTAGCGGAGCTGTCAGACATGCAGCTGGAAGCGACGCCGAGCCAAAGGGTGTGACTTGTTTCTGTTGTGTGATGCAAACTATGATCGATGGCGCTGCTGCTTTTCTGAAACGCTGTCACGCAAAGAAGCCTCCGAAAGCGACTCTCCTGCTTTAAGTCTTTGTCCTAAACGAGACAACGGAGCTCTCTGGTGCCAAATGCATTTTAATATTCACGCACGACAGATTTTCTTTTTAATTCTGACCCCCCGATATCATCTCCGCTGCTCCAAACTGAGTCGGTTTTTGTGCACGTTGCATGTGTTCGCTTCAGAATAGGCGATTAAAAATGCAGCCACAATTTATTCAAAACAGGTGCAATAGTTGTTGAATCATTGTTGAGTATGAGTAACCGTGGAAAATCCTGAAAAACACACAAAAATGACACAAGAAGCTCATTAGAATTTGCATTAAAATATGATTAGAGCTTTCGATTTGTCACATTTAGAGGAAAATATGCTTCTAATCTTCTCATTAGTCGTTTTTGTTTTTGCGTGATTTCTCTTTTAAAGATTGTGTTGTTTTGTGACGACAGCAACACTAAAAAAAAAAAAAAAAAAAAGCAGCTCATCCCTTCGGCCCGGCCGCCTCAGAGCGCAGCGACGCTTCCAGCATCCAAATGAAACGCTGAGCATTCCTCTCTGATTAGTAATACTGGATTCCTGACTAGTTGGCCTCCTCGCTCTGCTGTCGGATTTTTGAGGATTTGAGATCATCTGTGCAGCCTTTTTCTGCTGCGGGATCCACGACCGCCGTGACAAAACTCACAGAAAAGAGCTCGGCAAAGTTTCCGGACCCTCGTCGGGTCATTTATTCCTCCCTTTGTTGTCTGTCTTTGGGTAGAAAAGAAAAAAAAAAGAAAACCCCATATTGCACTGAAGCCACATCGTTACCATAAACTTCCCTCAGAGTTTAATAACCTCCACAGCTACTGTATTCGGATGTTAAATAACGTATAGCACAAAGTTCACCACCCGCTCCACTTCATTATTTCCACTAAGCAGCCTCATCCTCGCAGAGAAGCCCAGCAGTTACAGCACTGGCTGAGATATTTGGATGACTTTGGATATTTGGACGCCTGCCTCCTTTTTTCCCTGTGCAGCCCGTAAATAATGTTTGTCACCAGATCCCGGAGAAATGAGTCGCTGCTGTTTGAACCGAGCCGAGCGGAGGCCTCCTAATCTCGGCGCTCGCAGCTTATATTTTAATATCTCCAAAACACCCGAGATCCCGTTTTGTAAGAACCTCCTAACCCCGACAAATGACTTAATTTACCCTCTTTTATTTTAAAAAAGTGTGAATTTAAGAGTGAATGTTGTGCAGATTTGATCAGTGTTGGAGCACAACTGTTCCCTTTTTCTTGCACTTTTTTTTTTTTGAGAAATCAGTGTCACTCCTCCTGAGGTCCTGTTTTAAGCTTAAAGCAGTCAGTTTTGTTTTATTCTCCTTTTTTTTTTTCTTTTCTCGGGCACTGCCAAGGAAGTAATTAGACGGGGAAAATAGTGGCACAGAGGAGCAGCAGCAGATCCTTTTTTCCTCCCAGCTGTCATCTACAACCCTCTCCCCTTTTAACAACTCCATATCAAGCCATCAGATTTAATAAGGCCGCTGTAAACACTTCCGTCTTCCGCCTCCTCAGATTGAAGTTTCGCCCAACGCCGGGTGAAAGCTTCAATATACTGCGGCCTATATATCGCAGTTAATGTGCTCCGTTTTTTTTTTTTACCGACTGCGTACGGGGATTTGCATAGTTTGTCCTTTGTTGATTTATCGATTGGTGGCGGACAGTGCGGCTCGGCGACAGTGCGCCTCGCGAAGGCCTCTTTATATGATAATGCAGGATCCCGGAGGTTTTTAATAGAACCGAGGAACAGTAATAGTCTTGCATAATTTTCCCATAAAGGCCGACACAGCTGCTGTTCTGCCTCCTGTTCTCCTCGCCGCTTGCCTTTTTAGCCGCCAGGCCGCGATCAGCCGCGAGACGTTTCTCAGGTGTTGCACCCTAATCTGTTTTCTAAACTTGACAGAGGCGATAACGTTCGGGGATTTGATGTATTTATTCTCGAGCGGCGGTGTGTCCAATTCGTGTCTTATTTTTTTTCCCCCCCTCCTGCAGATATTAAAGCGATCATGTACGGAGATCATGAGCGTGGAGCCGTCGAGCGTCTGCGTGAACGGTAAGTGGGAATATGTGGAAAAATCACACGACGCCAGACTCTCAAACTATCCGCTGCCTTTTGAATCTCCACAAAATCACAAGCAGGAGCTCCTGAGTGCTCAGACGTTCCCCCCCGAGTCTTATCTCAAGTCTGTTTACATTCCACAGAGTCCTTCGACATCGTCCTCCGAGGGAACGGCTTCACCCCCGGACGCAGCAACGAGGGCGTCGTCTGCAGCTTCATCATCGACCAGCAGACCATCAGTAAGTCCTGGAAGCTGCAGTACGTCACGTGTGCAGCCGGTCACGTCTGCAGCAGAGTCTCACAGGTCATAAAAATGAAAAAACGCCAACTTCAGAGTCACATAACAATCCTCGTCCGGCCTGCACTGATATCTGCTGCGACGTTATGATCTCAAGGCGCTCACGTGACCTCTGGATGATCAGAGTAATCAATCATCCACGTCAGAATCAGTGGATGAAGGAGTTATAAAAACTTATGTTGTTTCCGTCTACAGAGATTATTGTCTCCAAATCATGCACCTCCTGTGAGTTTTTCTGAGTTTCTCCAGCGACATCACTTTAGTTCCCAGGCTGATGTTTGCAGGTGCTGGCTCCTGCACTGGTGGTGTGCAGGACAACAGCAAAGAAGCAAAGTACAATAGGCAGCTCGACTGAAGTAACTTTGTGCAGCTATAGTGGGTTATATGAAAGGGATTCCTGTTCACTACTGCAGCAAAATCCTCACATACGATCATACAATAGATGTGAGCAGAAATAAAGTCCAGAAAAGATGTTTACACGTCACAAAGAGCAGCTCTGTCGCCCAAAATCTGCATTTTTAATTTTATTTAATATATTTTTAGAACTTTTTAGAATCGTTTTGCCGCTTTACCGATGATCCTTTGCAGCCAAACAATCATGTATTAGCTGTCGGGGGGGTCGTCACTTCCATAACTCAAAAGAAATGAAGGAAAAGCTTCAAAAATGTAGTGAAAATGTCGTGTTTTAACCAGAACTGTGATATTTTCCTGAACCTAGCTGAGTAATTTTGGTGCCTAAACTTAACCAAGCTTGTAACAAGTAGTTAAAGTTTTGAAACTCTCAACCAAAGAGTGAAATCCTAAAAATAACCCCGTAGCTTTGGTTTCTAAACTTAAGAGCCCTGGTCTCCCGGGCGAACGTCCAGTTGGTGACTCCCATGCGGTTCCCATAATAGTACTACTAATAAGGCCCTTTTTTCTGTCGCACCTAAAAAACTGGCGTTATGAGGCCTTTCAAAATAAAAGAGCAACACTGAAACATTGCACAAATCAAGTTCACAGTTCACAGCCTCTTCAGTTGTGCAACAAGATCATTTTTTAGAGTCTGAGTTGCTAAAAGGAAAAAGTAATGAGTGCAGATGAACTGTGGAACGACGAAGCCCAGCTGTGGTCTTTACACTTTCTGATTCCATCCTGCCGACTTTTTTTATAACTTTGCAAATATGCCGATAAAAATACTCGACAGAGGAAGTCCAGAGTCACACAAGCTGCTAGAAACCAGCACTGTTGTCGCTTTATGAAGTCATGATCATGTGCTTCTGTCCGCCGTCGGCTGTTCTGCTCTTTATCTTAAAATGATAACTTAGTTTTTGAAGCTCACACAGCAACTCAGAGGGCTTTAATCCCTAAAAAAATGCAAAAATAATAATGATAAAACATTAATAAATACGTCTGCTGCCAGGGAAGACCATGAAATTCCATAAAAATACAGAAATTCAAGCCAAAGAAGGTACATTTGAAGCTTTTATCACACACAGAATGCTGCATTTCTTTACATCAACGTCTAGGGAACATTAAGGAAACCACATTTAGACAGAAAAGCTCATATAGCAACTCAAAGTGCACTAATCAGTAAAAACAGGGGGCTAAAATGCAAAAATAGTCATGATTAAACATTAATAAACCGGTCTGGTGCCAGGAGATGCCATGAAGTTGCATAAAAATACATAAACTCAAGCCGAAAAACGAAACATTTGACGGTTTTGTTTGTTGGTTTCATACAAAATGCAGCATTTCTGTACATCGAGCTCGTGGAAACATGTAAGTAACCAGATTTACAGTTCATACAGGGACTCAAAGGGCTTTAATCAGTAAAAATAAGCAAATACAATCAAAAATAGTAATGATTATACAGTAATAATTAGATCTGGCACCAGGAAGTTAAATGAAACTGCATAAAAATACATAAACACAAGCCAAAAAAACGAAACATTTGAAGGTTTTGTTTGTTGGTTCCACACAAAATGCAGCACTTCTGTGCGTCTAACTCTGGGAACTTAAAAAAAAAACCAAAAGATTTTGGCTATCTTAAGGATCTTGAAGACGCATAACAAAGAGATCAGATAAATGAAGTCCTGGGGAGTGAAATTTGACACTGAATTCTCAAAGTTCATTCAAGTGTGCAGCAAAATCTCAGCTCTAGATGACTTTCTGAAGCTTCCAAACACATTTATTGGTTAGAAACCTTCAGTAAAGACATGAGGAGAAGCTATTTTCCCCTTCAGGGTGAGTTTCTGCACTGAATTTGTGTTGTTGCATCCTGTAATAATCCAATCTGATGGAACTTTTTCCCCAGAGACCCCAGAAACTTGCAGAAAAAAGACCCTCCGCCCTTTTTGTTTCCTCAACTGTTCTTATCAGTGTGTCTCATTTGTAATCAGGAACAATGAGGATCTATTGTCTTTAATTAAATGTTGCATCAGAGGCGCAGACATGGGAATCCTGTGACGCGTTCAGAGGTCGAACACAACACAGCAGACCTCGGTTGGGACGCGTCTGTTATCTCGCAGCGGCGTCTCATCTATAGGATCTAAATTCGGCAGAAGAAAGGAGGCTATGTGGGTCACTGTGCTCCTTATTTTGAGCTCGCAGTCTGTTCTGTTAAGAAATCCTTTTTTTTTTTTTTTTTTTGAGGAAGCAAACGGGATTTGGCACCAAAAGCCAATCTTTTAAAGCTCTCATTTGGCCGTGGGATCTGTGGGATCGGCGACTGCCAATGACAACACTCCCGTCCCTGACAAGTTATTTTTGATTTTTCAACATTTCGACTAAAATACTCAAGCATATTTTTTTTTTTTTCTTTTTTTAAAAAAGGGAACTTCATCCGAATTAGGAAAGTGGCCGTTTAGCAGATGTCTCCCTGTTAGTCCTTTCTCAGTTTAGGCTGTCTCACATTCGCCCACTTGGGGCTATTTATTCCCTCATTGGCTTTTGCATGTGTTCAGTGCAGACCTTTTTAACAGTGGGGCACCTTATAATTATGGACAAGCATCATGGTGACTATGAACATGCACCACATATGTGAAACAGATGCTACAGTCTCCTCCATCACCAAACCAGTCTGAGCTCGGCGCTGAAAAGCGGGAAAAAAAATTAAAAAATCAATAATCAGAATGACCTCCGAGGCTGAACACGCTTCGTTTGTCAACCTGTGTGAAATAATCCAATCTGCTTTTTAAAAAAAATGTATCTTCATGTGAAGACATAATTTATTTTGTGCAGTAATATAATAAAAGTAAATTAAAATAATAAATTCAGCTTAAAATGAAGCTGATATTTAGGTATCTTTTAGATGAATTCATGTAATCCTTCATGCTACAGGGTCACAAAGGACACTGAGTTCGTCTGAGGACTGCCGGCTCGCTCATGAAATTAAAAGGTTCTTTCTGCTCAGATTTCACAAAACTGAGATTATAATAATGTACGAATATGATTTAATATGAAATAATATGAAAGGGTGCATAGAGGTTTAGTTTGGATTATAAATCTGTGATGTCCAACATCTCAGGGCTGCTTTATTTATTCATTTATTTTAGTTATTCTACAGCACAAATGGAAATAGAATATACTTTTGTTATTTAATGTTGTCTATTGTTAGTTAATGCTGATTTATTTCATGACTTGGCCAGTTTTCAAACCACAATGTGGGAAAATTCAGCGCACTGCTATCCTGTAGTTACCACTTGTGACCACAGTGGCCGCTGTTTTGCAAAAATTACGCACCTTTCTATATTTTTTAACATAAAAGAAAACTACAAAATCACAGTAAGACACATACATTACATTTAACGCTGTAAATGTAAATGTTTGGCCAGTTTTATG
>NW_007579528.1:135642-139366 GCF_000690725.1 Stegastes partitus | reverse complement strand
TCTTCATTTAAAGGTTATTTCACCAAACATACTTACTCATATAACATACATTTTAAAAAATAGTTGTTGGTTTTTTATTTTAATTGTGTTTTTTTTTTCTAAAACTAGTAACTGACTGAACAAAACTGACGGAGAACATAAAAACCAGCATCTTTGAGCTCTGCAGCTATTTTCAGACACGCTGACCACTGACTCAGTGCTGTTGTGTTTTTAAATATAATGTGTGTACACTACTTCCCAACAGGACAGCAGCTGTGTTCAGCCTGAAGTCATGTATATTTTCATGTGTTTATTCTGTTCATGATTTTTGATTTATTCTGATTTGTGTGCGTTGAAATAAAAGCTCTGAAGAGATGAAGACATGTCGCTCCTTTAATCGAACTGCGACCAGTAGTCGTGTGGCTCAGTCTTTGTGCTTCCTGCTGCTTGTGAGGTAAAAACTAACCGCCTCTCAGTTCAACAGGTTGATTTACTTTCTAGAGCTGCTAAATGTCTCCACCAAAAGAAAAACCCGCCACATGTTCTGCTGTTGCCTGCAAGAGTGAACAAAAGAGTCTTTGTGCTCTCCCAGCATTTGAGGAATTTAAGATCCAGGAGATTTTTTGGTTGTGATGTCACCGCGATAATCAGAAAATCCGTTTTAAAAAATTAGCTTTGGTCATTTGTGCACACATCTATGGGAACTGCACAGTGTAGGGACGATGCTGTGTTTTCATGTCGACATAAACTCAGCCACTGTTTACTTCTCTCCTGCTCTCTGTGCTCACTCGTACTACATTTTATTATAGTCGAATCCTAAGTGGAGCTGTTCTCGTTTACATACGGATCGAAATAGTGACTGAAGCTAAGGCCATGAAGATGTCCACCACTACTGCAGCGTCGTTCTATAATCTCTCCAACCACAACAGCTACAAACATGGTTTCCATTCCATCCAGAGCGAAGGTCCTGCTCTACACACTCATTCACATCTGGGCCAGTTGCTGTACAGTCAGCTGTTTTGCTCCGCGTTGTCGATCACACGCAAAGAGATTCTTCTTCCTGAGGTTGTGGACAACAGTAGCTCAGCAGCATTTAAAGCTAAAGACACCAAAACTTAGAACAGAGATAAAACCAGGACTTGTAAAACGTACCATCTTCGCATTATGTTGACACAGTTTGGGGACACTTTTGTTAATTTGCTGAAAAAAGAGGCCGTTATGGGACCTTTATAGCCGCACAGGTATGTCGCTCTGTGATGGTCATGAAACTTTGATGTTCAGCTCGATGAAATTTTAATAAAGTAAAAAAAGCGTTACGTAACTAAACTAAAAGCAACATCTCCAGTGTCTCTCTTCCTATAAACAACCGCCAGCATCCCCCTTTTTTTTATCTAATTTCCCCCCTGCGTTATTTTCAGTTTTAAATTTGCCTCTTTTTTAAAAATAAAATGTCATGTCCTCCATCGGCCTGCGTGTCTCATTCAACCCCTTTAAATCCATCCCAACACCCGCAGAGCTTCAGACACACACACACGACACCCTCCTCATTGCCACGACAACCATACTCTGCCCATCGCCATGGGAACGCTCAGTCTCCCCGCTCCCATAATCCATTTCCCAGCCACAATGAGTATTTGACACGGTTCACACTCGGAGGCTTGCTGTATGGGGGGTGGGTGTTTGGCAAGGCGGCGTAGACACAAAACACACACAGTATTATAAATATGGAATAAAACAGGGAAACGGGCTTCGATACAGTCCTGTGCAACAAAGACAGAGCAGGATGTTGATTTATCCACCTGCTCACCGCTGTTGGAGAGCCTTGAGGTGGTTCCCACATGCCGCTGATGGACGGCGTGTTTGTAATTGCGCCGCACACAATTCTACATGTCGGTCAATGTATGCGCAGGTTTCAAAGATATGCCAGCACGGAGAAGGAGGAGCTCCTCACCCCACCCCCATCACCGTCAGGGATGTAGGGAGGGAAAGAAAAGGAAAATGAAAGGCAAGAGGTAGGACTGGGAGAGAGGATAAAAAGACAGAAGAGGTGGAGAGGCAGCAGCAGCAGCAGCAGCAGCAGCAGAGGGGTTTTTATCAGCGTCTGAGTCAGAATGTGGGTTAAACTGGAGGGAGAAAAAAAAGCAGAAAGAGCAAAGGGGAGTGATGGTGTAGGAGGGAGAGGATGGATGGACGGACGGAGGGAAGAAGTAGATGTACAGACTGGATGAGAGAATCACCTCCCGCCTACCTGAGTTCTGCACCTCGTTTAAATAACTGTCCTCAGCCACCACCTGCAGACGGGAAAGAGGAGAAGATGCAGCAAGTTAGACGGGAAAAAAACCTCAGTAATAATGTAAAAGTTACTCATGCAGGAGAAAACAGAAGAAGTTGTGCTTTTGTCTGTAATTGGCTAAATATCTTAGAAACTCGTCAGCAGATTTTTTTACTGCAGTTTGGTGGAAAACGAGGTGCAGCAGCTAATGATCACAGCCACACCGCGATGGTATGGATGCAGAAGTTTAGAGCAACACGGCTCGACTTTAGTGGCAAATGTGACAGAATTCACACAAAGAAAACGATATTGAGAGATGTGCACATCACAGTAGACGTGGTCCATATATAAACAGCACATATTTTACTTTAAACAGCCGTCATTTATCCACAACCATTCAAGTTTTTTTTTGTAGATCATGTCACATATTCACATGAACTCAAACTGAGATATGTTAACTTATGAGCTTTAGAGGTGCTGGCATGTTGCTTCCAGACAGCCAGGCTAGTTGTTATGCTAAGCTAGGCTAATCACGGTGGTTCCAAATTCAGTAATCCCAAAATATGTTGTTGTTTTAACTATTGGGTGGTAATTTCTTGTTCTCAGTGTCATATGTCTGACAAGAACTCAACAAAACAAAACAAACTGCTCGTCACGGCCTTCTAAAATGACCCATGTGAGCTTTTTTTTTTTTTTTTACCAACAGGAAAACATGGCTGTTTATCACATCCTTCCAGCTCTGTTTTCTCAACAGTCTACTAAACCTTCTTCCTCTGACTATCTCTGTGAACTCTTCAGTTAATGCCACATTCATATCGTAAATCACTCACATCGCAAATATCACACGTTTGACTTTCTAACCTGCAAATAGCATCTTTACACCTGATGAAGTGCTAATATATCCTACTTGAAGTCCAATAACAAACAAAAAAAAACAAGCAAAACAATTTATTTGAAAAGGACAATGAGCTTTAATCAGCATTCAAATAAATGTAAATGTGCACGAGTTAGTCAAAAGGTTCGTTTTAATCAGCAGTCTCTTTGCCTGACCTTTTCAGGCGTTCGGCAAATTTGAATGTCTTGCATCAGACAAAAATCTGTCACTGACTGTGATTGCAAACAAATATATCAGAGATGGTGGCATCCTGTTGGTGCACGACGACACGACCGGTGTGGATGCGTCTTTACGCAGCGGTTAGAGAATAAAACGGAAGAAGTCTGTGCAGCACTACAACAGTTCTGCTACTTCAGCTTTTGTTCCTTCTGTTCGTGGCCATTGTTCGCATGTCCGTGACCTTTGCTGTCTTGTTTTCTGTTGAGGACGCTCTCCTTGAAGGCATTGTGTAACTGCAACCGAGATTAGATGGAACATGCACTTTTCATTTCAGAGAGAGCCCACAGAGGAAACGGTGCTCTGCATACAGAGGATCTGACTCATCCCTGCGCAGGCCCTTACATACATATATATATATA
>NW_007579528.1:124059-126232 GCF_000690725.1 Stegastes partitus | reverse complement strand
TGGGCTTTCCCAAATACTTTGAAGGCATCTTAGTGGATGTAAACTTTTATGTTTGCTTTTATGTAAATGTAAAAACAACTAATGAACAACACATAAGATTTACTCTGATAAAAACAAAAGGGAGGAAAGTCAATGCAGCAGAAGTCAGAATACATGTCACTACAGAGATGATGATGAATTCAGTCCTCTGCATGAAGGACACCAAATTTCTGGAGAGATGTTTCATTATTCTTCAGGGACAAACTTTTCCTGCTTTTCTTTGCTGAGCTTCTCTACCGTTCTCTTTAAAATACACCAAAGCTGTTCTGTTGGATTCAAATCAGACGACATGCTCGGCCTGGTCACAGTTTTCACTTTTTTTTTTCTTTTTTAGACACTTGTGTGATTTTGGCAGTTTGCTTTGGATCCATATCGTGCTGAAATGTTCCTCCTCTGCCAAGTTTCTGCAGACTGGGAGTCGTCTTGTCAGTCAGTATGTTGGCACATCCACAAGCAGTGATGCTACCATCTATAAATGTCACGTCTCAAACACACTTTTGCACTCATGTGACCTCCTATCATCACCTGACCACCGCCGTTCTTCACTGTCAGGGCGATGCATTCACTGTCGTAGTTTTAACCACGTTCAGTTTCAACAAAGAATGTGCTCCCAGTCTTCAGAAGGATTCTTTTAACGTTCCTTAGCGAAGGTTCATCTTGCAGTTTTGCAAACATAGAGGTTGACATGATGCACCATCCTTCACTTCAGACAGTGTGAAAGTCAATACATAGATGACCTTCTATATACATTATGTTGCATTATATATGAGACCAGGAGGCATTAATGCAAACAGTCCATTTTAAATACACTCACCGGCCACTTTATTAGCTACACCTAGCTAGTCCCAGGCTGGAGCCCCTTCTGCCTTCAGAACCGCCTTAATCCTTCGTGGCATAGATTCAACAAGGCACTGGAAACATTCCTCACAGATTTTGCTCCATATTGACGTGATAGCAACACGCAGTAGCTGCAGATTTGTCGGCTGCACGTCCATGATGCGACTCTCCCGTTCCACCACATCCCAAAGGAGCTCTACTGGATTGAGATCTGGTGACTGTGGAGGCCGTTGGAGTCCAGTGAACTCATTGTCACGTTCAAGAAACCAGTCTGAGATGATTNCAATGCAGGTTTAAGCTACTTCTACTCAGTCTAACCTACTGGATGTAGACTTTAATGGCTTTCTTCTCTCTTTTCTCTACTTTTTCTGAGTGTTATCCTTCACTACGGGAAGCATCAGCCTCCAGGCAGCCACCTACACACTGAAAATTTCAAGACTTGCTGCAGGTTTGACTCGTACATAAAAGCAACCCCGCTATGATTTTTCAGTGAATTATCTATTTTAATGACGGTGCTCGCCTTCCTGTTGGCAAATGTTCCACCAAAACAAAACCCTGGCACTATTCTGAGGGAACACCATAGCAACACCATGTACTTAGCCCCGCCCACCAATGACTGTGATTGGAGGAAAGACAAATACCGCAGCGCTGTTTAAACCCTTCAAGGTGCAGCCAGACTATTCAATACAAAGCACTGTATCTGCACCAGAGCAGGATCTGGCTATGCAATGCTAAAATAAAAAGGCTAATATGGTTATATGAAGCAAAAAACATTTTTCTTTTAGTCTTAACAATTAAAAGTATTAAGTCATATATCTTTCCGCTGAACACTAAACCACTGTTGCAAACAGACATGCTAAACATGTAGCATAGTGGGCCGCAAGGTGGCTCGGTGGTTAGCACTGTTGCCTCACAGCAAGAAGGTTGCTGGTTCGCATCCCAATGGGGGCACCCGGGATCTTTCTGCGTGGAGTTTGCATGTTCTCCCCGTGCAGCATGGGTTCTCTCCAGCTTCCAAAACCATGTTAAGGTTAATTGGTGATTCTAAATTGTCCGTAGGTGTGAATGTGAGCGTGCTTGGTTGTCTGTCTCTAAGTGTAGCCCTGTGATAGATTGGTTACCTGTCCAGGTGAACCTGCCTTTACCCTGAGTCAGCTGGGATAGACTCCAGCCCCCCATGACCCAAGTGAGGATTAAGCGGTGTATAGATAATGGATGGATGAAAGGTAGCATAGTTTTGTTAATGGCTTTGCAATGGAAACACCATTGCAAGGCATATTTCGGTAGATACAGATCT
>NW_007579528.1:105647-123491 GCF_000690725.1 Stegastes partitus | reverse complement strand
CCTACAGCAGAATGATAGTGAGGCGCAGTCAGACCGTTCTACAAGGCGCTGTGGACTTCATCACTTTGTCCATGTCGCACATTATCTTTACTTCACTGCATTCGTTTTTTATATTCAGTCTATAATTTATGCAGATTCTCGCGCAGGGTGTAAAACTCTGAACACCTTCCACTGCAGTGTTGATTGGTTTCTACGTTTTCTTAAACACAAAAGCACCGTCAACCAATTTGTGAATGAGTCTGTTCTTTGATGTGAGTTGTCACTACGCTACGATAAGAAAATTAACACGTATAAACCACCCAGGTACGAGAGAGTACAAACAGCTTCAGATGATACATGACTGTGTTTGTTTCATTTCAGAAATTAGGTCAGAAGAAGAGAGAGGACACACACACACACACACACACACACAGCTGCCTCGGTGGACTCACTGTGGCGAGGGCGGTGAAGTACAACACATTTCACCTTCACACAGGTGAGCTACGCTTTCTGCCCGTCGTCACACACAAGCACTCATAAAACCAACACACAACCAGCAGCTCCCAGATGACACCGCTCAGCCTAATGTCATTAGAGCGGGAACAGGTGACCTGCGCTAGTAAACACGGCTGCTGATATCTCCATTCATGTCAATCACACGGCCCGATTACGGCGCTAATCGGATGTGACGCCTTCACAGCTGCGTCCAGTTGCATCGCCGTGCAAACGTACACAAACACAGAGGAGGGCGCAGCACAGACAGAGATAAATAAGCAATAAGCAAGTCCATTTCTGCTCCGGGAGGGAGGGAAGGCGCTCCACGGCGATGTTTTCAGCCAGAGCTTTTAGTTCTAAATGATAAAACTCGTGTTGTTGCTGGTGAGGTTTTAGGAAGATGTTTGCCTGACTTCCTTCGCTTCTTATGATTTGGCCTCGATTGAACAGAAAATGGACACGAGCCTGTAAAAGCACCACATGTGCAGTGGTTACAATCCAGATTTGCTGCTGTCCATCATTACACGTAACCCTGACGACCACAGAAACCCTTCATGTGTCTTCGAGAAACAAGTGGCAGTGAAAGCTTTGCTGACACGGTGGTCAGACATGTGGTTAATTAAAGAGAAAATACCCGAGCGATCAGTCCAGACTGCGACAGCTCATTTGTTGGGTACTTTAAACTCCATTAAATCACCAGTATGTCAGTAGGGCTGCAGACAAAAATGAATTAGATGTTTATTTCCTCCAATAACTGACTCCTGGTGATTTCTGTCGTGATGAAACGTGACAAAATCCAGAAAAATACTCAGTTTTAAGTCAGAGAAAGGAAAAAAACTGGCACAATTTCAGATTTAAAGTGTTGGAAGTCGTGCATTTATGCTTACAAATAAGAAATAATCAGATGTTTTTTACTAATTGTGTCGTCTTTATATGATAACCGCCCTCAGTACAGTGCAACTGCGCATCAGAGTTTGCTGAAGTTGAACTCTATGCAAAGTGTGCTTGAGCAAATCTGCTGATTGTGTCTGCATCACTGTTCGCATCCCCAAAGATATGACATTGCAACATCTAATAATAGTCCATAATTTGCATGTCAGACACAAATAGAAGGCAGTCAAACAGACATATAGTGCTGAACAGGCTGCCGCAGCAAAGTTAGCGCTTGTTTAGTGCAGAAAAAATTCACATTTGCATCCAAATACAATCTTAGAAATATCAAAATATCTTTGGTGAACAATGATTTTCACAAACTGGCCTCTAATCGAACCCAACCGCTGGCTCCTTTTTCTGGAGCGTTGACAAACATCACATTCTGTCGTGTAATTTTGATGTCTTGCTGGTTTATTCCTATTATTTTCCTCCTCCACAGGGTGAACCTGCATGCAGCCATCTGAAGCCTCACTAACGATCCAGAGCGAAGCAGAGTTTGAGCGAACTGCTGGTCCGATGTCACAGTTTGGTTTCTTCCTTTTTACCTGCAAACATCTTTCATGTTTTGTGCTTTTGATGCAAACAAAGGAAAACTACTGCTGCAATCAGAAGATTCCTTGTGAAAACATTTGTCTAATGAAGTTGATAAATGGAAAAGAAAGGAGCTGCGGTGAGCTATTTGTGCTCCATGCACGGCTGCTCCCAGTGTTACTGGGTCTAATTAAATCCTGCACACCACTGTACTCCACTAATGACTTCTACACAGGCTGCACAGCTCAGATGCTGCACATTAAACTGCCAGGAGAAGAGTGAAGGAAAAATAAAAATGACTGATGAATTGATTAGTTTATCATTAATGGCCTGTTTTGCTGCTCACATCTCGCATGCAGCACAAGGAACAAGAACCAATTTTGTCTTACAAATTACAGAACCTGCCCCCCAGCTGACACTCTGCGTGCTTCTGCCCCACACCTGACAACAACACCTGCCTCTCTGGGTTTCAACATGTCTGACTTGAGTTGACCGAATCGCTGTGACAAGCTCCAACAGCCCGTGCAGGGTTCATTCCCACAACACCGCGGGGGCAGAGGAGCCACCGACGGCTGCTTCTCATGATACCCCGCCGAGGGGGCTGGAGGAGGAGGAGGAGGAGGAGGATGAAGAGGAGGGGATGTGCCTGAGACCATGCATGGGTGTGTGAGCCCGTGTACAGACCGCGTAATTGGACAATGCGCCGCGTTAATTGGCTAAAATGCAGATTTTGGTGCCCTTTAACGCACCGACCTGCACCTGCTTGTTGTTGGAGATGCAGCCAGGAAATAAATCTGATTTCATTGGCAAAGCATCCTGCACATGAGCCTTTAAAAGCTCAGCCCGAAATTCCCGTATAAGCTTATCAATCCAATTATCGGTTTAATCATCAACCTGATAGTGGAAACGCAGCACAGGGCACCACAGCGTGACTGTCACGGGACGTGGCTCCAGAAAGAAAAAAGAAAAATCACACACACACACAAATAAGGAAAAAATCAGGCCACATTGCATGAACAAAAAAATCCCCCCCATCATGCTCCTCATCATCAGCCTGGATACAGTACGTACCTCCGCCAGCAGCGGCAGCCAGAGGCAGGCGGTTCCCATCAAGCACAACATTTCCCGGCTGGTCAGAGCCATCCTTCCCGCCCGGTGTGTTCGTGTCATAGCCAGAGACGCCGCCGCTCCTCTCCCATCTCTGAGTCCGACCTGTCCGGGAGGTGAACCGCTATTATCCTCCGCCTGCTGCTGGAAGAAAGCGTGGAGAGAGAGAGAGTGTGTGTGTGTGNAAAGGAGCTCTACTGGATTGAGATCTGGTGACTGTGGAGGCCGTTGGAGTCCAGTGAACTCATTGTCACGTTCAAGAAACCAGTCTGAGATGATTCATGCTTTATGAGATGGCGCATTATCCTGCTGGAAGTAGCCATCAGAAGATGGGTACATTGTCGTCATAAAAGGATGGACATGGTCAGCAGCAATACTCAGGTAGGCTGTGGCGCTGACACGATGCTCAGTTGGTACTAAAGTGTGCCAAGAAAATACCCCCCACACCACTACACCACCACTAGCAGCCTGAACCGTTGATACAAGGCAGGATGGATCCACGCTTTCATGTTGTTGACGCCAAATTCTGACCCGACCATCCGAATGTCGCAGCAGAAATCCAGACTCATCAGACCAGGCGACGTTCTTCCAATCTGTGGTGAGCCTGTGCAAACTGTCACCTCAGCTTCCTGTTCTTAGCTGACAGGAGAGGCACCCGGTGTGGTCTTCTGCTGCTGTAGCCCATCCGCCTCAAGGTTCCACGTGTTGTGCGTTCAGAGATGCTATTCTGCATACCTCGGTTGTAGCGAGTGGTTGTTTGAGTTGCTGTTGCTTTTCTATCAGCTCCAACCAGTCTGGCCATTCTCCTCTGACCTCTGGCATCAACAAGGCGTTTGTGCCCACAGAACTGCCGCTCACTGGATATTTTCTCTTTTTCGGACCGTTCTCTGTGAACCCTAGAGATGGTTGAAAATCCCAGTAGATCAGCAGTTTGTGAAATACTCAGACCAGCCCGTCTGGCACCAACAACCACGTTCAAAGTCACTTAAATCACCTTTCTGATGCTCAGTCTGAACTGCTTCAGATCGTCTTCACCATGTCTACATGCCTGAATGCATCGAGTTGCTGCCATGTGATTGGCTGATTAGAAATTTACATTAACGAGCAGTTGGACAGGTGTAGCTAATAAAGTGAGTGTATATGTCAGAACAAAATCAAAATTGATATCGTGAGAAGGTTTAGCATTTAAAGAAATCTCCCTCAGCTTGTTTAGGAAACAGATTGAACAGTCTAGCGGTGCAGCCTGAACTCGAGTCACATAATTAATCTGATGCTTTTAGACTTTTGACTTCAGTGACTCATAGCTGCACTTGGACTTCTGCCTGTTCATTTGGAATGACTTTATATCATCACCGAGCCCGAAAATGACAAGTTATGCTATAAAAATGACAGCAGAGCTCTTTAGTTTTTAGCAATTTACAGTAAAAAAAACTAAACTTGTTGGTGCTTCAAGATGAAGACAGTGGTTTCCTGTATTCACTGTAATTGTTTAAATCTAAAGCTGCTATCGCTTTTGTGGCCCTGATGAACAAATAATCGCTAACAGAAATCCCAACAGAACTACAGCAAGTCACACCTCATCATTGGAACTTCACTTAGGCCACGATAGCCACGATTAACTTATAAAACATTCACAGATTTGTGGCAAACAAGAGCAAAAATCTAAATATGTGACTGGAAAAACACAACAGGCGTTTGTTGCCTTTATACTTGGCATGGCAGGTCCCTGAATCATCTACTGTATGGGAGATTTTTGGAGCAACACGTTAGCGCGCTTAATCATCATCATCTGAACAAATGAGAGAATGTCTCTTGTTAAATTGGCATTGATCCTCCCGGTTGCGTTTAAAGACTTGGAAAAGAAGCCACTGCAGCTGCTCTGGAGGCTGGTGGTCGGCTGGCCCCTGACCACAGCGTCACCTTCTATAAATACAGCTTCAATAAAGTGAGTCGCAAGAGATCACATCCCTGTTTACCACAAATGTTCCATATTTTCTTCTTATTGCTGCGGCTCCTGTTTGTAAAAGGGATAAAAACATAATCAGCTTTGTGAGGAAACATCCAGAACAGAAGCTGGCTGCAGTTTAAAATCAGCACAGCAAAGATTTTGGCTGACGAGGACAAAAACTTTTCTATAAGATAAAAAAAAAGGGAGCATTTTGATTTTAGTTGTTGACAAAATTGCCTGAGTGTGTTGCCTCAAAATGCTGCATTTGAAGCTGATCCAGGAAGAAGCATTTCACATCAGGACGGATAAAAACAGAGGCGGCTGCCAGGACGTTTTGTCTTCACTCAGCAGTTGGACTGCGCTGCTGGAGAGAAGTGGTCAGCTCAGCTTTTTCCAGCTTGTCAGTGGATTTTTTAACTTATCAGATCCCAAGAAATGCTACACTAAGTGCAGCGAGGGTGCACACAGAGAAAAGCCACATGAAAAAAAATCAGTATGGCACATATTTCATAAAAACAAATATAAAAGATTAGATGCCACTGTGAGCATTTCCAGTCAATTTATAGGGGCAAAGTTGTGTTCATGAAAAACAAATCTATATGATTTGTGTATTTGTTCTCTATGTCTCTTGGGCAGGACAGTATATGGAACTTTAAAACAAAACCACTTACAGCTGTGCTCACATTTCTGTGAGTCCGGCTACAGCGATGTCTAAGAGACTTAAAACAAAAGTTTTTTGCCATGGCTTTGTGGTAAATGCTCATTTAGCACGCTAACATGCTAAAATGCTATCATGGCTAATAGTAACATGAAGTACAATTACACATAATGCTAAGAAAAAAATGCTAATACAGATGATGCTAACACAAAATGCTAACATATAAAACTGTCATGTACGATGCTTACTTAAAATTCTGTCTCTGACAATGTTAACATAAAGTGCTATCATAAATAACGCTATTGTGAAACGCTATCACAAATTATGCTAACATAAGATGCTGTCATCTGAATGCTAACATAAGATGCCATTACAGACAATACCACATAAAATTCTCTCATTTACAATGTTAGTCTCTGACAATGCTAACATACAATGTTCTTACAGGTAACGCTAACATTGAATGCTGTCACTTGCAATGCTATCGTAAAATGTATCTCTGACCATGCTAATATATAATGCTATCTCAGAAAATGCTAAAATAAAACATTATCACCTAGAATTTTGACATGAGATGTTAGCACAGACAATATTAACATAAAAATCTAATGCTGACGATGCTAATGTTAAATGCTATCACGTTTATCCTATTCACAATGTCAGTTTAGCATGTTAGCATGCTAAATTAGCACTTAGCACATAGCAGTTGAAAGGAACAGTATTTGTTTTTCATAAAGAAAAGTTATTTGTCCTGTTAAAGTAGACAAATAAAGAGGAATACATTTGGACACCATGTTTCTGCTGACATTCAGTCCCATCTAAAATAAATATGTTTATGTTGTTAGCAATTTTCGCTAACATCATCATTTGTGTCAAACAATAATGGTACAATACAATATATGAGAAACATACGTAACAAAATGTTAATTGTTGTTAATTTAAAATGTGTAGATATATTCACCAAAATATCAGTCTAGAATCATTTTGTGTTGTTGAACTTCTGCTATTTTTGCCTTTTTTTTTTCATTATTGGCATCATTAGCTGATAGCATTAGAAAAAATATGTTCATTATCTGGGAAAATGTCATCGCAATCCATCAGATATGCTGCCGATCGATTCATTGACTCATCATTTCAGCTCCGAACCGAAAGGCTTTCGTCAACCCAGCGTTCAGCATCTGCCCTCCCACACCATCCATCACGGCTGCTGCATCAGCACTTCGCCTTCACGCAACATCGGGCCAGTCGCCTTTCATCCACAGACAACAGAGAACATCTGAACAGTAGACAGCTGTCAGTCACTCTTTCACGCCGAGGCCTTTCCTCTCGCGCGGCATTTCCTGCTGGATCCCGATTAAAAGCATCTTCTCGAGCGCAGGGGATGAACCAGACGTCTCCTGCCTTTAAGTCATGAAATCCCAGCACTGAACCGGGCTGATTTTCTATCCCTGTGCCTCTGTGATCCCCTGAAGCTGTGCGAGGGAGATTAGCTAAATTCATCTACTTCACAGAGTTTTGTTTTACCCACGAGCCCCAGGGTGGGAGATTACTTGTGAAATTAACTTTTTTTTTTTGTCCCTTTTAAAGTTTCATAGTTTTTCCCCCCTGCCAACGACGCCTTTGATGTTGCTGTTCGGTGATAACCCAAATCCAATTTCTCTTATCTTCATCGTCATCTTCCTCCCCTCCTCTCCCTGTTATCTCTGCGTCTATTTCCCTCCTATTTCTCTTGTGCTTAATTTTCTGTTTATTGCATTGGCTGTGTGTGTAAACAACATGGACGGCCAGGTGCAATATAAGAGTAATATCTGCTGCACACACACACTTACAGTATACAGTGTGTGTGCTCGCTTGCTTCTGCCAGCATCTCCGTCCTCCCCACCTCCCTCCAACGACGACTCCATCCCAACGCAAGCCCATATGTGATCCTGGATGAGAGTTGGCATCAAGCTGATTTCTTTTTTTTTTTTTTGGTTGTCATGGCAACGCGGCGGCTCGTCTCATCCTTGGCTGCTTGTGTCCAGAACAAAAGGCGAAGAAGAAGAAAAAAAAAAAAAGAGGAATCAGTCAGTCAAAAAAAAATAAAAAATGAAAAAAATCACAACAAATTAAAATCGCTGCAGGCTCGATGCTCTCCGCCTGTCATGATGGATTTCTTCAAAAAGCTTTGAAGATTAACTTAAAACAAGCACACACACACTCACTCAAAGTCAACATATGTATTTTGTGTGTGTGTGTGTTGAGGTTCTGCTCAGAAGCACTTCCTCAAATCCCATTACACCCCTCCCCAAACACTGCGAGGATCCAATCCCCACAGCCAAGACAGTTGGTATGGAAACGGATCAGTAAAGCTCCAAATCTCTCTTTTAACAACTCATTACCGGTTACTGCCGCCCATTAATGTCACTACTTCCACGCAGTGGCGGCAAAGAAACACCATTACCAACCCGCATCGCTGCAGGGATGAGGGGGGAAACGTGTGAATGGGGCGGTGAGCACAGTGGTAATCATCCTGTTTGCCTGCACACTCGCCTGTAATATTTCAATTTCCTCCCGTAGTTTATCTGACTTTGCTTTACTTGCAGAGCCATTATTGTGCCGCTTGCTTTCGCCCGCCGCACAGAAAAACACGAGAGGAAATCTCATTTTGCATTTGAGATACAGCTCTAATCGTTTTCTGCCGGGGAGATGAAATAACAGGCGAGCTAAAGGAGAGCACGGGGTCTCGTTCTGTTGTTTTGACATTTCGCACCCCATGAAATCTAAAATGAAATGGCAGTACAGCATCAATAAAAAAGAAAAAAAACAAAAAAAGCAAAAATGCCACGGGTGCATGTGTAGATAGCAGATACACAAACAGTGTTGATTCTGCAAGAAAAAAGATCACAGCTATTTCAGCGCTCTGAGAAGCCCGAGTCCCCACAGAGAGCTCTTGCTTCCTGCTCTGCCTTTTCTCTCATCTCTCGCTGACAGCCACAAAACAGAGACGCAGAAATCGGGAGGATGGCGGAGGACGGATGGGAAGAGAGGCAACACGCTGAGGGTGGAGCACAAAAAGGGGAGAAGATAAAAGGGGCTGCAGCTAAGAGGCCTTAAAAGTCGTTACATCATCTAATCCCCCAACCTGGCTGACTAATCTGGCCTGATTAGGGAGGGAGGCGAGGCGTGACAGCGTGACTTCTGTTTCGACTCGAGTACTCACAAGTACAATCTGTGAAACTATGCCGCTAAGACTCGGCTTCCTGGTTAAAGTGACAATTGGTAATCACTGAGGTTTTGATTCATGCCTGCTAACAATGGTTCATGAATGACTTGCACCATTTTAATGAAAGACATGAAACTGTTAGCAAAACTACGCTACCTGTACTTGCAGTTGGGCTTTCAGCTAATGCTAGCTTGCTTGCAACGACAGTGCTAACATGCCGATGTTTAGCATGTTTGTTTGCCACATTAGTTTAGTGTCGGTCAGTATGTGGTGACTACATATACATATATACAATCATGTGTAAAAGTTTACGCATACTTGCAAAGACTATCCACATCGAGGCAGTCTTGAATTTCCAGTGACTTCTTTAACTCTTAATTTTGTACGATGGACTCATTAAAACCTCTGTGACTTTGTCACTAAAAAGAAATTGTGCATTTTTGTTCTTTTGCAGATATATATAAGTTTCTGTAAACTTTTGTTCACGACTGTATACCTCATAAAGACAACAGTGTGTGGATGTCAGAAATATTAAATCATAAATTGATAACGGTGTCCCACAGGGTTCAACCCTGGGGCCCGTGCTGTTCACCTTTTATACAGGTGACATTTTCTCCTCTGCATCAGCTGACATCTCTATGAGGCCGCAGTGCTGCCAAAGAGTATTAAAACATACATTCTGTGGCGCTGATTTTTTGTAAATGCTTGTGTTTGTAGCATACATGCTAAGATGCTATCCTCGTATATACTAACACAAAATGTAATCACAGACAATGCTAACTTAATACTTTCTCTGCCAATGCTAGCATAAAATGCTACTACAGATGGCGCTCACAATGGTCACTCACAATGCTAGCTGAAAATGCTACCTATGACACAGCTAAGATAAAAATGCTATCGTAGACAATGCTATGGTAAAATGCTGTCACTTACAATGCTAGCTTGAAATGCTACCTCTGACAATGCTAAGATAAAATGCTACCACAGACAATGCTATGGTAAAATGATACCACAGACAGTGTCCCAGACGATGTTCATCTTTATGCCGACGACTCAGTTTTATACTGAAGTGCGGATCCTGTTCATTTTACTTTGGAGCACCTTGCTCTCAATAAGCATAAATTAGTTCTTAATGCAGATAAAATAAAATACATGATCCTCACCAGAGCAAAAACATTGCTTTCATTTGAGACTTTCACATATCATGTGTCCAATTGAATTGCCCTTCTGGGATAAAAAAAAGGTTGTTTTTTTTTTTCTTTCAAACTGGCGACTAAACTACAACAAAAAAAATGGTTTCTTTTACAGCAAAGACAGTGAAAAATTGTTGTAGCACCCTCTGTGGCAGCAATACACAAGTACAAAAAAATAACAACAAAGGAAACATATATATGTAAAGTATAAAATATTAAATATTAAAGCAAAGGAGGTATTTACAGTAGAGACTACAGTATTTACAGCAGACGGTTGAGGCAGCTTTTCTATCAGTGCTTGATTATGGTGACGTTTTACACATAAATATCTCAGCTGTGACTCTCAAGGATGCTGTTAAGATTTATTACTGGTGATAAATAAAATACTCATCACTGTGAGCCGTGTGCTAAGGATGGTCATCACTCCCTCTTAGTCTTGATAGACTCTGGGGTTTATTTATTTATAAGGCCCTGTCTGTTTTTTTTTACCTCCTTACTCCTTTAATGTGTGCTCTTCCCTCATATACTCATACGACTGGACTACACTGCAGGTGCTGGTGGTTTTTACTGAGCTGTGAAAATCTAGTTTTGCTCACTGTGCACCTGCAACCTGGAATGACCTGCCTGGTTTCTACTGTTTGGGCAATTCAGGGTTTCATTTTCATCTTTGTCACTTCCAGCTGTTCTTGTTGTAGAAGAACGTTTTTATTTTTCTCATTAATGTTTCTATCATTTTAATAACTGATAATCTTTTTGTTGTCGTGGTCCAAGTTTCTCATTTGTGTGCCTACATTTCTCGGCTATATCGTAAATGAGGGCCTCCATACCTGAGTGTATTCTGAGTTTAAATATAGGTTGAATGAATGAATCAGTAATGGATGCCTAGCGAGTTAAGTGTCTAGTGTGGCTAACGATACAATCAAGCTAAGTGATTAGTCTCTGGATCGATAGGAGGTTCCAAAAATCACGTTCACGTTGAAGAACAATAACCAGAGCAATAGATGATATCTAATTAGGAGGGCAGAGGGGTCAGAGGTTCTTCTAAGATGGTATTCCTGAAAGGCTTAAAGCTTGTGGCTTTGCTTGGAGCTAAATGCTAACATATCTGGAAGTTGTTAGGTTGGTGGAAAATGTAGGTTTGCAGGTATTTATTCAGAAATCAAAGTAAGAAAAAAAAACAAGTCCATCTCAAGTTTGCCACAGATCTCATTTGAATATGAAAACATGATATTGCTGCACAGTGGTTAAGGTGGTTAGCATCGTCGCCAGATGGTCGCCGGTTCGCGTCCCGGTGAGGACACCCGGGATCTTTCTGCGTGGAGTCTCCATGTTCTCCCCGTGCAGCGTGGGTTCTCTCCGGGTTCTCCGGCTTCCTCCCACAAGGTCCAAGAACATGCTGAGGTTAACTGGTGATTCTAAATTGTCCGTAGGTGTGAATGTGAGTGTGCTTGGTTGTCTGTCTCTAAGTGTAGCCCTGTGATAGACTGGTTACCTGTCCAGGTGAACCTGCCTTCACCCTGAGTCAGCTGGGATAGACTCCAGCCCCCCAGAACCGTAGTGATTAAGTGGTGTATAGATGATGGATGGATGGATCGAAAAGGACAAATTGAACTTCTGACCTGATGATGGCAGTACAAGGAAAAGTTGGGGACTGACTCTTTTATCACAAAGGGAACAAGAACATCTGCACCAACAACAGTTGTTGAGACACTAACACATAAATATCTGCCTCCTGGAGAAGTCAGAGAACCACCAGAGCCGGTGTATTAGTCCGTGGGGACCATGAAACAACATTTCATATTGCTGAGGTATTTCAGTCTAGACAAACACGCCAATATTGGCCTCAGTATGACTCGGCTTTTTTGTGCATGTGGAGGCCAAATCCTGAATTCCAGGCAGGTTATCACTGAGTCAGGTGACCGACAACACATCAAGGCCTTAATATCACATTTAAATAAAAAGGGAACAATTCATTATCATTCCGACCAGAGATAAAGCTGCTTTTGGTTTCTGCCTGTGGCGCCGGAGCTGTTTGGTTTTCCCAGAGAGCAGCAGCCATCGTGCGCTTCTACTGATTCTGTTGCTGCCGAGAACAAATTTAATTTCATACTTTGTGGTTCTGTGTACAATAACCAGAGGAGTCCACTCATGCAGAACCCAGACTTGTTTTGTTTGGGCTTTTGGTCTCATGGTGTCCTTTTGGATGTGATTAATTGTTCTCTGTGAACTATTTCAAGCTCGTCTTCATTCGTTCTGTTGACTTAGTAAATGCTGTCCGAGTTATTTTGCTTTACGAGGTGTTAAAATCATTCACGGCACCTTTAAATACAGTTTAAGATGCACAGAAATGTGAACGTGTTGCATCATTTTACAAAAATGAAAGAGAAACATAAAAGGAGATGAAGAGGCTGCAATCATCATCATCATCATCATCACCAGCCTGCAGATTATCACTTCATTTATCATCGCCTGACAGGATGTTTCCCAAAAGAACAAAACATCCACCACAGACTGTTTTCATCTGTCTGATAATGAAACCTCACCGCGCGGCTGATGGTTTATTTTCCGTCTCGCCGTGGCGTGTTCTCGTATTTGATCCCGTTAAATTCCTTTAATGTGTTCAAATTAATAATTCACTGCATGTTGTCTTTGTTTGGTTTAAATGAAGACTTGTATGTTGTTGTGCTGATCAGAGGGAGGTGAGACTAAATGATGAAACTACGCTGCCACCAGCTGGCGGACAGCAGCAGCAGCAACACACATGCAGCATAAAATCATCATCTGGATTCACTGAAGTAAACTATCAGACAATATTTACCTTTAAACGTACAGTACTGTTCCCAGTACTCACATAGCTAGTCATGTGCATATTTAAACACACTAAGTGCAGTACCTGGAGTGCACATTTTTAAGGTTTTCGCACTTATATTTTCATTTTCTGCTGTTCATAATCACACTTCACTACATTTCACAGCTAAAAAGTCACTTTCTACCTGCTTTGGCAGCAGTTAATTACTGAAATTTAAGATTTTTTGTACAAAGTAAGTAATCAGGACATGAAATCAATGCATTGTTGTCCATAAACTAGTCTAGATAAATAGTAGAATTAGGTCCACTTTGCATAACTACAACATTTAATGCAACGTACATCAAATATTTAATGAGCCAACAGCTTAATTTATACAACTACTACTTTAGCACTGCTGTTCTTCATACTTCAAGTACAAATTGTTGAAAATATCCAAACAGATTAGACAAATTTTTGGAGTGAACTCGTGATGGAGCTGCCAGCTGTTAGTCTGACTTTATTAATCCTAAGAGGGAAATCCAGTCGTTACAGCAGCATGAATATTCAACAAAGGAGGTAAATCAAGCAAGAAGACAACACAGAACATCAGCCACAGAAACAGAAAGGTTTAACTGACCAGTCCTGTGTGTTTATATAATACTAAACTGATTTAATGGTTCCTGCTGTGGCGCTTTAATGAGCTCTGTGCTGTTTGGCTGCTGCAGCGCCCCCGTGTGGTGATGGAGGAACGACATGATGGAACTGAATCTGTCTCAGCACATGGATGCTTCAAGTACATCCTGCTCAGAATATTCAGAATATATCATGTATAGTAGTAAATACATTTTAAATTGAAGGATTTTCACTTGTAATGCAGTATTTTTATATTAAAATGTCATAACCTTTTCTTAGTAACCTGAATACTTCCATTAATGTAGCTGTGAAGTGAAGCAAAGCCATGTGAGCCTCTATACTGTCTCCCATTAAGGAGCTAAATGTCTCTATTATATATGGTCACACAACAAATACTGAGAAAGATCCGGTTTAATAATCCATGTATATTATCATTTTATTCACAGAAATAATGTGCTCAGCTCCACTCTGCGGTCTATGGGCGGAACCAAACGCAGAGGAACAGGTGAACTGCTCAAGTCAATGTAACAGGGTTGTACCAGTAAGTGGAAGTCCTACCTTCAAAATAAAAGCAGCAGATTATTGACTCACTACACCGACAATGGTGAGTTTTTTGTTTGTTTGTTTTAATGCTGTAAGGATTGATTAATAATGCACCTTTTTGGAACAAAGGGGTGAAAGTGCATCCATTATGTGAGTTCATGTTTTGTTCTTTGAAGGTCTCGTGTCAGGTTTATTGGTTCTTATTTGTACTTTTTGACCACTTTATTTACAATAATTGGATTTAAATATATCTTGAGTTTTGTTTCTACTCGCTTGTAATTTGTCTGACTGTTTTGAATGCTTATAGTTGTACAGGTGACTATTACTCCACTTTACAGTCGGGTTATGGTTTCCACGTGCAAGTCTTTTTTTTTTTCACATTTCACGTTTATATAGATGTGATGCAACTTTCAGGATTTGGATTCTGCAAAATTGCAAAAAAAATAGAAATTTAAAAATTAACAATTAATATGTTGGCTAGAAATACAAACAAACAAAAACATTCATAATAATGTAATAATAAAAAGCAAGATGATGCTCCACGGTACGGTTTTTCTTTTTTTTCAAAAGTGACCTTTGACCCCGGGTGGATCTAGTTTTGCACTGATTGACCTCAAAATCCAGTCATTCCCAGGAGAAGCCATTTCTTGGTCACCTGTAAAATATCAACTCGTCAGACCTTAGCACTTGAGCTAGAGACTGTTCACACACACACACACACACACACACACACACACCCTCTGGTCAGGGACAACTACAATAATACAGTACATAATGCCCACATCAAAAATCTGCATTTTTACGAAGGGTAGTTAATTCTTTTACAATGTTTGACCATTAAATTACACTTTTTTCCCCCACTGTATTTAAATCAGCAAAACTATTGTTATTTTATAGGTATTTGTCTTATTTATTAGAAAAACATTACTGATGTTATGGATTGAAAAGGGCATAGAAAGTCACTTTAAAAAAAAAAAAAGCCATTTTACCAATTTTCCCTGTTTTGTTAAACCACAGATAATAAAGAGTGGAATTATAGAACAAAAAGTAATATTTACATGTTAAGTGTTTAAAAAATATGAACAAATACTAAAAATATAATTTCATATGTTAATGTCAAAAATCAGTATTTTTTTCAAACAGTAATTCGTTTTTTTTATGATGTGTGACCTCAAAATTGCAGTGCTTTTATTTTATTTAAATTGCCAGATATTCTTTTTTCTTTTTCTTTTTTTTTACTGTTGCTGGAGTTCTGGTATTCCTGAATGTTTGTTTTCTGGCGCTCATGCTGCCAAATTTATTAATTTTTTTAAACAGTGTGGTGCAATTATCAGCTCTTATTGTGTCTTGATTTTGACAACTTTATTATTATTATTATTATTCTTTTGAGTCTACTGCTAGTTTTGAGGAACTTATTAACAATTTTTCTAAACAATAGACCCGAAATTTAATTTTTTTTTTTTTTAAATCTCACATTTACTTCTAAGTCAATATATTTATGTAGTTTCCACAACATCCATATGAGCTGTCATTTTATTTCCCTGCTGTTTTAGACACACCGGCTGCAACTTTTATGCTGAAAATCCAAAGCGGAAACGCGTCCTGAGCGCGGCCTCCTTCATCAGTGCGTCTGTGCGGTGAGGAGCGCACACCGGTGCCGGCTGCAGGCTGGAAGGACGCCGCCGCCGCCTCGAGCCTCCATCCCGGTTTGTTCCGCTCCTGTTAGTCGTGTTTTTAAAAAATAAAATAAAAAATAAAAAAATGGGAGGAAGATCCAGCGAGTGATTTTCCCGCTGAAGATGCTGACAGACATGATCGTGGAGGAGGAATTTGAGATCAAGGAGGAGGAACCGTGGTACGACAAGCAAGACCTTGAACATGGTACAAGCTTCCTTTCAGTCTTTGTGTCTGAGCAGATCGTGTTTAGGCTTAATTACTGACAGTCAGGCTTATTACAGCTTAATTACAATATTTAAATTCAGACATATCACATCACACAGTTAAACCTGCAGCAGGTGCACAGGAGGCTCACATTGGAGGGATTTCTGTGTGATTTCCTGAACCTGTGATGTGTATTTTTTTTTATTCCAATCAGTGCAGAAGCTGTTCTGATGGAGTCAGCAGGACACTCATGTCTGCGGCAAAGCTCTGCTCTGTGATTGGCTTTTATTACACCAGAGGTCACGAGTAAAATTCCTCTTGAATGTTGTATATTTTCACACATTTCCACAATTTAAATAGACAAACGAAGGCCTGCCTGTCAATCCAGAGCTTTACCATCAGTGTGAACACATTCTAAAGATAGAGGAGGGAAGTGGGTTGTTGGGCTGCTGCCAACCAAACACAACAACCTCTCAAAGCTGCTTGTCAGCTCCAGAGAGCCTCCAATCGACTGAGCCATGAGCGCTGAGGCTCTGCTGTTTGCTTCTCCCTCTGCAGACCTGCAGCTGGCGGCCGAGCTCGGCAAGACGCTCCTGGAGAGGAACCGGGAGCTGGAGCAGGGCCTGCAGCAGATGTACTCCACCAACCAGGAGCAGCTGCAGGAGATAGAGGTGAGGAAACACCTATTTCCTGAATCTCCAGAGAGTTGCATTTAAAAAGGCCTCAAATGAAGCTGAAAGAAAAACTCTGCCTGCATGAAGAAGTGATGATCTCCTGCCACTTTTACACTTTCAGTTTGATTAATCGTTCTAATCGTGGGACATAAAAGCCGCCCGGCCTCCTCGGTTCAGCCTGTAGAGAAGCGTGTAGACTCTGGAGGCTGGAAAAAGTCCATTTTCAGGCTGAAATAGGTTTAATTTTAGAGGTGATCCTTCTAAAAGAGATTAAAGTGGATCATCAATCAGCGGTAATGCAGTAGAAGGCAGCACTGGTTGTTGGAAACAGCAGAAGGAAGGTGAGTTTAAAGGTTCATTGTAGATATTTTTAATGAGAAACTACCAAGTATCAGGTCTCTGGGCAGACTTTATTCTGAAAAGCAGGTTTTCCAGATTAAAAGCATGCGCATAAATGAAGAAAACAACATTTCTATTGTTGCTTTTTGTGTTTGTGTCCTTTCTGTTTCTTCTTGTGGACAAATTTAGATCTGGACTTCTCCCAGAAACCGGGTCAGTCTGGATCTAAATCCACCTCTTGCATGACAAACACAATTAATCTCTTAAGACCTGAGCGGGACACTTGTGACGCCACTTGTGACCTGATCGATCACCTCGTTCGCTGTCACACTCTGCTGCAGCGAAAGGCAGAACCTCGATGGAACGCATCTTTAAACGTAGAACCGATGAGTTGTATTCTTCACTGACTCCTTGTTTACGTTGAGTTCGTGTGACGTTCAGGTTCACTGCTGGAGGTTTGTGTTGACTTTTTTTCAGCAGACAGATTAGATGAGGAAAGGTTCGTTGTGTTCTCTGCGGCGGCGGCGGCTGATTAGATAAACTGTTCTCAATGAAAGTGTTACCTAAAGGAGCTGTCGGAGGCGTTTACGTGTTGGACGCTTTAGGTTTAAATAGCAAACGCATGAGAACAGCAGGCGGTTGTTTCCTCCACTGAGCATCGTTTTAATTTTAGTGAGTCTGCGGGCAGCTTGACAAACTAACTTCTCCACATACTCTATTATTTTTATCTGTTTTATAAAACTTAATTCAGAGTAATCAGAAAAAACAAGGTGACATGATTTTAGCATGTTGGTGTGATGCTACACATTTATCAAGCTGATTAAAAATCGTACAACTTTCCAGTTGTTTTTAAAAATTTTTTACTTCACCCACAAATTAGTTGTTATTTTTAATGTTAATCTTAAAATTTGGCTTTGACCCCTCTGGCTTTTCAAAG